>NW_025335587.1:11227684-11460114 GCF_004798865.1 Varanus komodoensis
GCGGCCGGCCGGCCGGCCGGCGCTACCGCTTCCCTCGGCGGCGCGGGCGCGAGCGGGAGCCGGCATGGAGAGCGCGCACAGCTCGACGGCCGAGGAGGCGCTGCGGCGCTTCGGCGTGCGCGAGAGCTGCGGGCTGAGCGCCGAGCAGGTCCGCCGGAACCGGCAGAGGTACGGCGCCAACGGTGAGTCCATTGCACGGAAGGGCACCGACGGGGGCGGGGGGCCGGGCCGTTCGTCGGGCGCCCCCGAGGCTTCGGTGTCCCGCGGGCGCCTGGGCGAGGCGCGCGTCGGGGAGGCGCGTCCCCCGCGGCGCTGCCAGGTGCGCGGCGCTGCGCGCTCAGCGGCCACCTGCGGGGAAGGGCAACTTCTGGGCGGGGGGCGCTGGCCTCAGCCAGGGCTTCCCCCGCCTGGTTCCTTCCAGTTGTGTGGGACTATAGCTCCCAGCGTCCGCAGCCTCCTGTGGGCAAAGAGTCCGCGTGGGGCGCAGCACCCTAGGCTTGGCTTTCTCCTGCCTCGTGCCTTTCAGGTGTGGGGGACTACAGTTCCTAGCATGCTGGCCAGGGGGTGCCAGAGGCCGAAGCTGCAGCACACCTGGACCTGGGCACATGCACCGGGAGCTTCTGTGTTCGCTGCTCCCGCTCAGCCCCTCTGCCCTTCAAGGCAAGACCTGGCTCGTTTAGACAGCAGAAGCCCTGCAGTTCTGCGTTCCTCAGTCCAGGCTGTTTAGAGACGTTTTCTGTCAGAACATGTATAGGATGCTAGGATCGTTTCCCCATGCAAACCGGCATAGGATTGCAGGCTCCTGTCTTGGACGGTGCATCAAATCATGCTCTCCTGTGAGTTTGGCTTCCCCTCCTGCAGGTTTCTCTAGCCCAGCATCCTGCTTTCATCAAGGCAGCCTCTAGCTTCTGGGCGAGCCCCCCCCCCCCCCCCCCCCCGCCGCAAGCAGTTTTCCCTGCCTGGTGCTTGCAGCTATTGATGCCAAAGGTTTCCTTGTGCCTCTTTCTAGGGTGGGGCAGTTTGATTGGAGAGGCACCTGGAGTTCATGACACTCGAGGCTAAAAATGGGGGTTCAGCGGGAGGTCATGGCGGTGTTGGGCAAGTAAATCCATGTGGGCTGGAGTTGTTGATAAAGAAGAGAGAAGGGTGCGTGGATTCAGATCTAGCTGGAAGTTGGGGACTGCCTGGAAGCAAAAAGATTGGCTTCCCAGCCCCATCTGCGTGAGCTAATTTATATTGTATTAAAGGATTTATTTAAACTATGTAGGACGCCAAGCCAGGCAATTAATTTTTCCATCCAAATATATGCATTCTTCAGTTAATTTGCAGCCTGACCTGTAATGTCCTGAAGCTTAGGGGAAGCAAAGCAACTCCCCCTCCTTGCTGAAATGTCCTGCAAAAATATGGGGTGGGGGAGAGTTTGCGCATGTTGTAGCGTGTTAGAAGTGGAGGGACAGGCCTTCCCTCCCCAGCTGCAGCCAAAACCCCTCCCCTGAAACAGAGTCTGGGCCAGGACTCAGCTTCACAGTGCCGCCCCCTGGGGGCGTGAGCCGAAGAGGCACTTTGCAGTGGGGCTGTGAACAGGGCCATGTTTGGAGCAGGGCTCGGCTGGGGAACACGGGGAGTGCAAATAGCATGGGGCAGCCCCCGGGGTCTCTGGGGAGTCGTTCCCAGTGGAAAGTGGGGTGTGCTCAGCTGCTGGGGGCATAGAGGCTGCTGGGGGCTACGGGTGACATTTGGCTCATTCCCCAAGATGCGTTAGACCACAGCTCCCCTCAGCCCGCTGCACTGGGGATCTGATGGAATTTGTGAGCCAGCACATCTAGGGGGCGCCTGGTTGGAGGGAGAAGTGTTGGTTGACTCCTCCCATTGCCCTGATGGTCATGCTGGGCCAAGAAAGTGTGAAGGGTGCTGGACTGTGACTCCCATCATTCCCATTGCCATGGTGATCCAGTGAGGGTGGTAGGACCTCTAGCCCAGCAGACCTGGAGGGCAGCAGTGTGACATGGGAAAGCTGCTGAGGAGCATGTTTAATTTGGGGTGGGAGGCACTTGAACAACTGGGGAAGGTCCGGGGGGGGGGGCGGTCATCAAGGAGGCAGTTTTTCTGAGAGCACACCTAGATGACGGAAGCACATGCACCTGTTCACTGCATTGGGCAGTGAATTGACTCGGGCTGTCGATGCGGCTCACCCAGCATTATTTATTTATTTATTTATTTAAAACCTTTCTATGCCGCTCCCATCGCAACAAAGCCTCGGGGCTGCTCACAAAGAATACATAAAAACATACATAAATAATAATAATATAGCAATTAAATTTTTTTTTTAAAAACCGCTGGTGCATTCTCGGCTAAAAATTTTAAAATCCTAATTAATTCAATAATTTAACAATTAAAATAAGTTTTAAATTAAAAGGTCTTAGCCTGGCGCCAAAAAACAAATAACGACGGATTTACTCTGCTCCAAAAAAGACCCCCGCCCCGTCCTGCTCAGATAGTTTGTCCTGGAGCCTTTGCAGGCCTGGCAGGTGCTCTTTGGCTCAGCTGGGGCCTCTCCACTTCAGGCTGCCCCCCCCCCACTTGGGGAATGATGGCCGCCTTATTGCTTGGGGAAGCCAGGTGTGTGTGTGAGTGTGGCTCGTGGCCTGCGGGAGCAGAACAGCAACCTGGCCCACGGAATTGCTGGCTGGTGGAGCGGCTGGGCCAGGCCGCAAGGAACATGTCTACCTGCTCAGGTGTTGCGAGGCTAGGCTCACCTGGCCCCTTGTGAGTTTCAGGCTGTGGCACCTGCTGGCGTGAAGGGTAAGGGCAGGGCTAGTCTGAAGCATCTGGAGAGCTCTGGGAGACTTGGTAAACCCCATGTTTGAGGTTTTACTGCAGGGGCTTGCTGGGTAAGAGCAGCCCTGTTTGGTTGCAAGATCAGGGGGCAAAGAGACAGATGTGAGGGGCATGGGGAAGTATGGCGGAGCTGGGGCCGGCCCCTGTGCGGGATGGCATAGAAGGACTCCTAATTCCCTTCTTGCCAGAGCAAGCTTCACCCCAAGCAATTGTGCTGTGTTGTCGCTGATCCATCTTTAAGGTGGTCCAGCCGAGACTTCCCCTTTTCCTGTTTGTTTCACCTCCGTGACCAGCTGGGGCCATTTTTTAAATCCTTCCTTTCTCTCCTTCCCAAAATATTCTAGTTTTCTGTGCTGGAGCAGCTCTTGATATGTTTGCATTCACTCTCTTGCCTTGGCTTTGCTCTTGCTGCATGAACTTCATAATCCCCTACCATGGACTGGTACTTTAGATGCATGTGACTTCTTATGGGGGGCCGTGCTCAAGGCTGTGATCCCATTCCAGGCAGTCAAATCACACATGTAGCGCACCATGCAATGTTCAGGGCAAATGGGCAGTTCTGTGGTCAGTCGCCTTTCAAGGGTGCGCATGAAAGCATGGTGCTCACGGGGCTGGCACGCCGCAGCAGCCCGTCGGTCCGCTTAGCCGAAGTGATCAGTAGGATTATCCGTGGTGGTGGAACCTTGCCTTGCAAGAGGAAGCTCAAAGGTTTAGTCCTGGTGGAAAGACTGCCGCCAACCGCAGGAAGCCATTTCTGCCAGGCAGGGCTGGTCTAGATGGACCTGGGGCATGGCTTTGTAGAAGGCAGTTTCTGGTGTCTCCAGTATTGGCCACCCCTGCCTTCCCAACCCAGCAGGGCTGGATTACACTCCCCATCATCCCCAGTCAGCAAGTTGGCAGGCGGTGATGGGGGCTGTGGCTAGGGATGGCCCCACAGTGTGGGCCATCAGCTTTCCTGACTTGGTAGGTGTGCTTGACCACATGTCCCGTCATCCCTGGCCAGTAGGGCTGTAAAAGACTGGGCTGGGGGATGTTAGTTGAACATTTGGCGACTGAGGTCTGGAGCCCGACGTGGTGCTCAGGCACATGCTGAGTGATCACAGCGGATCGCCCGGGGCTGGATTAGACTCGGGGGCAGTGAGCTAGCGCAGTGTTGCCCCAAGCAGCTCTTCCTTTGGAGGGCTGCTTGGTGCTTTTCGGGGCAGGAGGAAACTACAAACAGTGAGAGCCCACATGACCAGGGCAAAGGCTGGACTACAGCATCTTTTGATTTCTGGAAGGACTGGAACCACCAGGTGTGTGTCCTCGTGCCCCCCCCCCCAGCATTTTCAGGCACCCTCCTCCATTTGCAGCCCTTGCTCGGGGACTGTGGGCTGGGTGTGTTGTGTTCTAAAGCACAGGGGTGCCTGGACGCCAGCTGCCCTGCCCTGTAACTTTTCTTCTTGAACAGCTCTTATGACCTCTGCCCTGGGCCAGGGGTGTGTGTCCCGTCTGCCGGGGGACTAGCACCCAGAGTCTCTACCCAAATGTGGGAGTGTTTATAGGGAGCATCAGCTTGGACGTGCAGTACCGCTTTCCCTGACCTGGTACCTGTCAGATGTGATGGATGTGAATTCCCATCATCCCCAGCTAGCATGGACTGCAGCCAGGAATGTATCACACAAGCCATCTGCAGGACACCAGACTGGGGAAGGACTCTCCGTGTGGGATTCTAGAGGAGAACTGATGCTAAGAATTGCCTTTAAAAAAGGCCATCTCTGTTTTTCTTTGCTCAAAATTTAAATTTCTGCATCTCTGTGGAAGATCACTGATCTTTCAGAACTTGCCCTGTGGATAAAATACTCCTTCAGAAAAGCCTCCTCCGTTAAGATGGCTTGTTGAGCAAAACATCATCTGGCCCTGACAGTAATCAGCTCACTAACAAGTGACAGTAATTGCTACAGTAATATCTATTTTAATATTTATAGTGTGTAATTTCAGCTAGGATATAAGGAGAGCTGTCGCACACCTCGGGATTCTTACAAGCAAGAAGTGATGCTATAAATGTGTTTCACATCTAAGGTACAGTTCCTTTTTCTCTTCTAAATGCAGATAGCATCTGCAGGAGAAGACAAGTTTTGGGGCCCCAACAGGCAAAGCAGGGGGGATATAATCCTTCTCTTCTGCAGGTCTGAGAAAAGACCATTCTACTGAAGCTGAAATCTACAATCTGAAAATCTGGGATAAAAGCTCCGCTTGCCATTCTCATGTAGAGACAGCGTTTCTAGCAGATTCTGAAATCGGGGTATTGAAGTACCCCAGGATGGCTGCTCTTGGTCACCAGCTATTCAATTGCTTCGAAGTTTGTGCAGTGTTTTCCTCCTTGGAAAAAGGTGCAATTGCCTTCCCTGGTACTCAGAGCTCTGATTTTACTTAAAATGCCTCTTGCAAGATGCTCAAGGCAGCTTACATAAGCCTTCTTTCCATTTTATCCTCACAACAGTCTTGTGAGGTAGGCCAAGCTGAGAGTCAGTGACTAAGCCAAAGTCACCCAGCGAGCTTCAGGTTTCCTGAGTCCACCACATTACCCACTACACCATATTTGTTTTCACTGGAATTAATTTCATGCCACCCCTTGGCTGAAGCTCTCTGGACAGTTCACAACAATTCACCAATAAACTGATACATTATCAACAGCACTAAAATGGTTACAATGAAACACAATATAAAATTTCATTATACAGAATTTAAAAGTTGAACCATCTGGAACAGTTTCAGTAAAAGCCAGATCTGCCAAAAGAACTGACATATCCCATCAAAATGGGATCTAGCCCTTGTTATGAGAGAAAGTCAACACGCTAGATCTAAAACTTTTATCCTAATTAATTACATTTCTTAAAGTGGATTGCATTTGTTCTGGGTAAAAGTGGACCCATCCATAGCTGGCACAAATACCAAACCCCCATACCCTAAGTTGATCTTGTGTGTCTTTGGCAGGCCATATAGACTCTCTGCCGCTTGGCTACAGCTCACCTGAGCACCATGTTGGGGAAAGTTGGAACAGGGCCTTTTTGGTGGTGGTGTCAAACATTTGGCATGTTCTCCTTGCTGAGATCCAGTGGACCTTGTCCTCTGCAGATGAATGCCAAACCATGCTTATTTAAGCAGGTGTTTCTGTCGTAGCAGCTTGCTTGGTTTTGGGATGGTGCTTTTTCCAAAGCTATTTTTAATTTTATTATTGAGTGGTTGTTTTTATGACACAAAACAAAATGAAACATAGCCAGTTCACCACTGATCTTGCAGGTTGTTTATAAGAAAGCAAGACAACATGGAATTAAATGTGTTCTAGAAATGTAAATATATTGCATTATAAATGAAATGGCCTTGGAAAAAGCTTGCATCTGAAAAAGAGCAACAGGGCGCAGGCGCATGACCTGGGCTTGCTTTGGGGACCAGTGTTTCCTCAGGGCATGGCCATGTCTTCTGCAAGCACCACGTCTTCTGCAAGCGAGGCTGCTCCTGGCCACAGGGAAGGCCACAGGGAAGGCGCACGGCTGCGCCCGAGACAGACAATGTGCGGCTAATTTTGAGGTGCCTGTTGGAAAGGTCCTTTCGGCCCAAACCCAGATTTGCATATCTTAAACACTCTGACAGTGGGAAAGAGCCTGTTGGAACAGATGGAGGGAGCAACTTAGTGGGTTTAAAAAAGAACCCTGAGCCCTGGCTAAATTGAGTTTCGGGACCCATTTGGGATCTTCTGCAGAGTCCTTTTTAGCGGCTGCATGATGGGGTCCGTGCGTCCCCTTAAAGGGAAAGGGTTCTTTCTTTTCCGGGGGCAAATTGGTGCGTTGTTTCCCGTGGAGACATTCTTGTGATTTGCAGAAGCCGTTTCTCGGCTTTGGTGCCAAGCCCGCCACATTTCCGCATGAGGTGGGGTTGTGTGGGCTCGAAAGCTAATCCTTGGCTGGCAGTTTCTGGGCAGCTCTGACCCATTGGCAGCAGGGGGGCGGCCTCAGGCCCAGGGGGTGGGTCTGGCCCCCTGGGAGCCCTGGGAGGCCTTGGCGCTGTTCACATCGGTGCCTCATCCTCTGCAGGGTTTTCTCCTTCTGAAAGGCTGGACTTCCCCGGGAAGGAGCCGCAGGGCACTGCCCAAGCAGGAGACCGGCAGGAGCTCTTCCCACTACATGCCTTTGCTCAGCTAGGCTGGAGGGAAAGAAGCTGGCATGCTTCTTCCTGCAGCAGCTGTGAAGAGACAGGGAAGCGGGATCAGAGCCTCCTTCCCTGTCGAGCATCACTAGAGCTCTCGCTATTGTGAGCCTTTCCATTGTTCTTCCTACAATGGACGTAAGGCTAACCGGTCTATAATTCCCCATGTCCCTTCTAGTGCCCTTTTAAAAGATTGGGACCACTGACGCTACCCTCCAGTCCTCTGGAACTTCACCCGTTCTCCACAAGGCCTCAAAAATGGAGGCCAGCGGGCGTGAGAGAACCCCTGCCAACTCTCTAAGTACTCTCGGGTGTAACCTGTCAGGGCCTGGTGCCTTTGTGATGTCCAATGCCCTGAGGAGCCCCCCGACTTCTAGGGGGGTGATTCCCCGGCCTCACCTAATCTCCCATGCGGACCTCCCCTGTCCTGCTCGTCGGGGGGGGGGGGGCGGGGGAGAACACAGAGGCAAAACAGTCATTTAGCCTCTGTGCTTGTTCCCTCATATCAGTCACTGGATCCCCTTCCTCCTAATTTAGCAGTCCCACTTCCTGTCTCCCCTTCCTCTTGCTATTTACATGCTGATAGAAGCCCTTTTTGTTGCTCTTGATATTCTTTGCAAGTCTCAGCTCATAATCAGCCTTTTACTGTGAACTGTTTTGACTGTTTTGAATTCTTGCCTGTTAAAGGTTTCATACTATTTATTGTAAACTGCTTAGCGAATTTTGGACAAAAAGGGGAGGAAGGAATGAAACGTGTGCAGTTTCTCCAGTCCTTCCTTGTAGATCAGGTCTCCTAGTCCGTCAGCCCTTTTCTGGATATGCAAATGGGGAATTGGGGGACCGTTCTGGCCTATTCTGGCCCTGGCACCATTCAGACAGATTCCTTATGGATTGGGGTTACAGGCTGCAGCAGGAACTCAAAATGGGCATGTGATGCTTTGGGGCAGAAGAGAAACGGAAGAACGAACTCATTGGCTTGGATCTCCGCTCCACTTTGTGTAGGTCCCAGAAATTGTGAGTGGACAAGTTAGGCCTGGCTAAGGGAAGGAGCGTGTTCATGCTGAGATTAAAGGGAAGCCCCACCAACTGCTGGGAGAGAATTACTCCCAAATGAGGAAAGGAATTGAAAATAGAACTGCCGAGATCCTGCTGCCCTTATACACCTGGGCATCATGGATGGTCCAGGTGAGGGCACCTGGAAGGGATATTGTAGAGTTGGAAAAGTCCTGGGAAGGGCATCTGGAATGATCCAGGGCCGGGAGTAAGTCCCCTGTGCGGAAAGGTTATGGCATCTGGGATGGTTTCGCTCCGAGAAAAAGGAGACATGACAGAGGGATGCGGAATTACCCATGATGTACAGAAAGAGGAGAGAGACACCTTTTGGTCCTGATCTTGTCGTCCCCTGAAGCTGATGGGTGGGAGATCCAGATCAATAGGATCATGCAGTGCAAATGTAACCGGTGGAACTCCTTTCCACAAGGTGGGTGACAGCCAGCCATGTGCACAGCTTTAAAAGGGGCTGGACAATGGATGGAGGAGGAGACTATCCTGGCTTTTAGCATCAGCTGCTGGGGAATGTGGGTAGGAGGGCACTGCTGTACTTGTGTCCTGCTTGCGTGCCTCGGCCAGGTTTTGAAGGTGGCACCCCCTGTGTAGGCCCCCTAAAAGAGCAAGCGGATGCTCGTGAATCTGCTTGGACAGGGGTTGGTGGTACCTCCCCATGAAAGTCTGCCTCATTCATTTCCGTGGGATTGAGATTGGGCCAACTTGAGCTGGATTTGGGCCAGCCCCCCCTCCCACACACACACACAACTTCACCATCCTTTGATACGACATAAGTGAGAGATGACTTGTTTATGATGGCTGATTCTGTCATTAAAGTGAGTAAATGGCTGGCATTCCTGTTGTGAGAGAAATAGAATAATCTTCCATTGGCATGCCGTTTATTTGTCATTCTGTACTTGAAAGAGGTTACCGCTCTCCGGCCTGCTTTCAGGGAGCCAAGTCAGCCGAGCTGCAGTGACTCATCCCCATCCCAAATGTTTTGGGGTGGAGGTCAGACCTTTGGTTCGGCTGGGGGTGGCTTCTCGCCTAAACATTTGGCCACAGGAATTGGACCTATCTGTAGCCCTTCGGGCGCTTCCGACTAGAGCGCTTGATGTCCACGGCATCTGTGGGAACAAGGTGTGGCCAGGTGTCCTCTTCCACAGTCCTCTATTTAGCAGGCACCCTCGATTTAAGCCGCCTCCACGCAGATGCTCTGCAGATGTTGGAGCGCCACTCTGGGGAGGGTGAAATGGCCCCAACAGTTTCACAGACATGGGGCTTCCCATTGCTGTTCCCATGAGTGGCACATTCTTCCTTCCTCCCCTAAACTTCCCCCCTAAAGTCCCCGCCCCCATCCTGTTACTGCAAGGGGTGGTGGGGGAGACCACCCATTCTCTTGCCTGCCGGAGTTTGTCCATCCATTGGCATCTTCAGCATCATCCTCAGAACCATCCTAAAATATATATATGCTGGTGAACCCTGGAAGAAAAATCACTAACTTGGTCATAAAGCAGTGAAACTGAGCAGGCACCCAAGTCTTCTCGCCAAATCAGTTTTCCTTTTGTTTTGAATTCTCCACAGGAAACTGCTGTTTTTCAAAGGCATGCAAATAACACACTAGCTAAAGGTTTCCCCCAAATGTGTAAGGCCTCGGTTATTTTTTAAAATTAATGTCAATAGCAACACATCCTATCATCTTAAGCTGCTAACTTGGGTGTTTTTAGCCCAAATGGCATAAGATCTACAAGCTCTCCACTGTTTCTACTGGAGCATTAGACCCATGTAATTGCAGGTAGCTTGGATAAAACCCCCATTTTAATGTCTGTTGTATCAGCATCTATAGCTTTTCTGTGCTGTTGGTGATAAACTACCTGCTTGTCTCTTGCTGCTTATAAGTTTGGTGTTTTCCGTCCAAACAACAAGGCATTGTCAGACTTTCTGTCACTTCTCTGTCCAGATATCAGACCTGCTCAATTTTAAACAAGGAAAACAATGATGAGATACCCCTTGTCTTCTAGATCACAAGTCTACTGTCTTTTGGATCATAAACCAATGGCATGGAGTGTTGTCTTAGTGATGCCTGTAAACCTTTCAGGATTGAACAAGTGAGATAAAACGAAGTAAGGCCACACACATGGAGTGGACCCACTGTGCAATCCTACACATCTTTAGACAGAAAAGTCCTAAAATTCCAGAATTTCCCAGCCAGCACCCTGATAAAATGGCCCAGAAGAAAAAAAGCAAATGAATCTGTAAAGAAAAACAAAAGAATGGCTTTCATTTGCTTTTCCCACAAAGGGATGAAACACCTTTTGTAAATGCCATTCTGTTTGTGTCTTGCGGATGCTCAGGCATCTTGCATCCCATCCCCTGGCTCACCATAGTTTCCTTGCACTAGAGTGCTGTTGTGTGCATTGGTGCACCTGTGCAATCCAAATTTGTTCCCTTTCCATGGCATGAATGCATGCACTCCCCCCGCCCCCAAACGCCCATCCATGCACTCTGCGTGGCACACACAAATGCCCTGGCTGGACTCGGGGAAAGGCGCACGCTTCTGAATCCCCGGGTTTCTGTGCTGCCCCTCTCTGGTCACACCAGGCTGCTTAAACCCAGTGCTCAGCTTTATGGCAGCAGCGCTGGGGCTGCGAGTTTGCTCAGGAAGAAGCCCCCCCTGCATTCAGTGGGTCCTGTTTTCTCCTCGGAGAGCATGCTTGGGAATCGCAGCCCAACCCCCTCGCTCGGCCTGCTTATCCACACAGGGCTGCACTGGCCATTGTCCTGTAAGTTCATTTTGTCCCCCACGGCCACCAGCGCATGCAGCTTTTCACCCCTGCCAGTGTGGCTTTTTCACGTCCTCGGCTTTTCTGTAGCAGCATCTTAGGGTTGGCAGCTTTGCTTTGAAAGAGTGGGTGACTTGGCAGCTGAAGTAGCAGTACACAGATTTATTAATTTCTTTTTTAAAAGAAGTGATAAGTGGTTGCTAGGAAGAAATGGTGGGTTTGTTGCATAACCGTTGTATTTCTTTCTTCCCCCCCAGCCCTGTCCTGCTTTTGGTGCAGGGCGCTTTGTTTTTCACTGCCAGCCGAGCGCTGGAACAGTTTGGTCTGCAAAACATGCAGGGGTGCAGCAAGGGAAGCCTCAGCAAATTAGCTCGCGGTCTTCCCGGTTCGTCTTTGGATTCCCTGTTTTTGTGCCATGCTGAGGGCAAATGTCTTGGCCACAGGCCTCTTCAGAGCAGCCCAGAGAGGCACAAAACACTACCCAGGAGGGGGCTTAGCAAATAGCATCCCCCAAGCTGCAGAGTTGGGTGAAAGGGGGCCTACATTGTCCCCTTTCCTTCTGCATCACTTGTGCAAGCACGTTTGCATTTCTGAGATTGCTCTCCATGGGGATGTGGAAAAGAAAGTGAGCCGAGAGGGAAGTGTGATTTTTGAGTGAAATAGCCAAGGCTGGGCAGGAATTAAGCTGATCCATTTTGGTTTCAAGCCAAACGAGAGGCTGCTGCCCTGAAGATTCTCCTACCCGCCCCTGACACAGACACCTTTCCTTCACGCTGCAGGGGAAAGTGAAAGTTCCTTGACATTTTGAAGAACGGTGGCTTCCCTTCATAATGTGACGGGAATCGCATGCCCTGTGAACGCAGGCTTTCCAAGCTTTCCCATGTGCCTGCAAAGATGCAGGCAGATGGACCTGCTGAGGAAAGCTGCTCTGGAGATGTGGGGCCACTGCAGAAAAGGCCATTTCTTACGCATTTGCCCTCCTAATTCCTTGCCCAGGTGGCCAAGAGATGAGCATCTTTTGCTGATCTGACAGCACAGGTGGGCTCATTAAGGTGAGCTTGGTCCTTCAGGTAGTTTGGTCCCACACAAAATTATACACTGTTTGCAGGGATTCAATGCCCATCACCTTTTTTTAAATTCAGAAACTCCTCTGCCCTCCACCCCCCCTCCCCCCCAGATTCCCTGCTCCTAGTGCAGGATTGGAGCCACAATTCTTTCTGTAAAGTGGGAGAATGGATTTTCCAGGCAAGGCTGTTTTTCTGAGCTACCCCTGTTTGGACGTTAAGTATTTCAGGGAGGCTCAGGGCAATTAAGAGCCATCCAGTGGGTGACACTCCATAGAGCATGGCGCTTTGGGGCTTTTTCTGGGGGGTGGGCCAGGGGACGGTCGCAGCCACCTCTTGAACTTCACCCTGTGTCGCTCCCCAGCTGTGCACAGAAATCCAGATTAAGTAAAGCACACCAAACCAATGCAAAGAAATGGAAATAACGTTAAAATCACAATGATAGTATCATTAGTTCTGGAGTGTTTTGCTTCCTGGAGTGGCAGAAAAAGAAGGAAAAACACCCATTTTTTAAAAAAAATAGCGAGCTTCCTGACTCATCCGGTGCAGCTTTCTGTTCTTACGCACCTCGCCCACTTCCCAGCCCCCGATGTGCACACTTGAAGTGTCTGATTCATAAACATTTGGTTCTCTGCCCCTCACTTGCATCGCTTTGCTTTGAAGAGACCCAGATCAATTCAAATCGCTTGGGTGGTGTGAATCAATGCCCGCCCCCGGCTTGGGTGATCAAATGGGGCATGGAGAAAGCCTTTTGGGGCTGGCACCAATCCAGAGAGGGACAGAAAATTGGACTGAGGGCTGCCCATGTCTCCCCCGCCCCCCTCCCGGTCCCACATCCCTGCTGCTGAATGCCATTTGGGAACATACCATAGTGAATTCTTGCTCATGTATGGGAACTCGCAGATAGATTTCACTTTAAAGATAAATGAGAAATCCTTTCAGTACCATTCAAACCCAGATCCTATCCTTTAAAATTTAGTATTTTATATATTTTAAAGGTTTCTGCACTGTCCTTCTGGGCAAAGCACTGCATGGGTGTCCTGCATATGAGAAAGAAAACATAAGCGCGTCATGGCTGAGCAGGGGTTAGAAGCCCCGGTCCAGCACTCTCACTGCTGTGCCGCATGGGCTTTCCAGCGTTCCATCAAAATGCAGCCGGTTCTTTCAAAGCGTGGCAGGTGGGTTCCAATTTTGCAGTTTAGCAGCTGCATTCTTGAATCAGCGCACGAGAGATGCTCTGTTTGCCTGGTCTCTGTTGGAACCACAATGCCGAGTTCCACCTGCAATGGAAGCACTGCGCCACCAGAAGAATCGGCCCTCTCCATTCCCTGGCAGGGGTGGGAATAGAGGTGTATGGAGTGAGCAGAACACCACCCCTCACCTGGCCAGTCTCACCTGATTTCAAACCGCAGGCTTTGCAAAACCATGCACTGGTCAGGGCTGTCGGACCCGAGTGGCCAGAGATGTTACTGCATGCTTCAAGTAATCCCAACTAATTTATGTGTTTTAATATCAAAGTAATCCCAAGATGCCATGCCCTAGGACCTTCTTAACATGCACGGCAAGTTTGATGTGTTTAGCATTCATGGTTGTGTGTCTGTGCTGACAGATGGACAGGCAGACATGGTTTGTTGTTGGAGATGTGATGGCACTGCTCGGCTTGTGATTGGTTGTGTGGTTGTGCACTGAGTGCTTACTGCGGGCGGCGACCATTATGTTTCATTACAAAGTGTTGGTGTGTGTAGAGTGACTGACTACATGCAAAAGGTAAATAATTTCTTTATTTTAAAAAAAGTTGGTGAATTGAAAATCTTTTTTTAATTTTTAGTGTAAAAGTGTGATCCCAAATTTAAAAATGAAAAAAATTACTAATTACTTCTCAACCACCGGTCCTGCTAATAAAAGATTACCCTAAAAAAAACCCTAAATAAAAGATTAACAAGATGCGAGTTCCGGCACCTTTTTTTTTTTTTTACAAAAACACTGGCTACCAGTGAGCCACAGCTTTTTCCTGGTGCGATCCTATGGCCTCCCCACATTGTCTGGGGAGGTCATAGGATGTATCGGAGTCCCAGCTTTGACCTCAGAAAAACACCCCGAGGTTGGAGCTGAGATTTTGGCTCTGGAGGGTGCGCCCTCTTCCCTTACAGCTTGCTGGGCTCTGGAGGTGGAAGTACATCCTCTGGTCAGTAGCCAAAACTGGCTATTTACATGTTTGAAGAGAGAGGGGAACTCCAAGACAAGCCAGGTCTCCAGGCTTCTCCCACCTTCCATCAGATGTCTGTCATCCTGCTAGCTGGATGGTACCCAGTGAAATTATTTTAATTTTTTATTTATTTAAATTTTCTTATATACCATCTAATTATTACAAAATCTCAAGACAGCTCACACAAAAATTAGGAGGAGGCTGTGTTATATCGTGTCTGACCCTTGTTCCATCCAGTCCCATTTTGCTGGCGATTACTGGATTCCGACAACTCTGTAAGTCACACCCAAGTGCATGTGAGTGGTTGTTGAATTGTGGGTTGTTGCTCACATGTGGGTTATTAGGTTGTCTGAACCCAGCCGAGATAGCCAGCACGAGTGGTGAACAGTTCACAACCTCAACAATCCAGGTGTTCTCTTCATGGGTTGTTCAAGTCACGTTTGTTCTTCGGTTGTTTGTGGTTGAGAAGCATGCCTAGAATTGTGATATTTAACTGCTTTCTAAGATGGCTGATTTTTTCCTGTCTAAATATGCATAGGTTTGTTGCCTTTTCTTTTTGCCTTTCTAAACCAGTGCTGCACTGCAGACCATTTTTGCTTAACCCTGCATGGATTTGAAGGACTTATTCCTTTGTAAACATTCGTAGGACGATTGGATTTTTTCCTGCCTCAACATGTCTAGGGTCGCACCTGGACTTGGGGTTTAGAATGCAGTTCTTCTCTATTATATGGCACATGCATTGGAGTTCCTGCATCTTTTGGTTCTTTAACCTCTTATCTCCAGTGGTTTGATCCCATATAAAGGAATTCTTATATTCTTAAAGAAGATGGTAAAAGGCATTGGACCAGATGGTGGACAAGCACCCCCGACCCCAACCCCAACACACACACTTCCCTTCTCTAGCTTTTTAAAAACCTTTTAAAATGGAGACATTGATAGCTGGAGACATTGATAAATGGAGCAAGTGTAACTTCACAAAAGCTTCAACAAACAGGTATGAACTTTGCAGCTGCTGCAGAGTTTGTGGTTTCTTGAGTGTTTCCATGACGCGCTCGATGTGTTTGTAAGATTCATTCTTCCGTGGGATTAAAAAAAAGCCGTCTCTAACTGTTTTTTGAGAGCCGGACTGGAAGCTTGCCTGGAGATATATGCATACTAACAGATCTTCTTAATTTCTCTTTTGTTCAAAATAATCATTTTGGCTTGGGGAAAGGAAGGCTGAATTTAGTTTGCCTTGATGGTGAGAAAGAGAGACAGAAGCACAACTCATTAAGACTCGTTTCCTGAACATTGGAAATGGTTTTCTAGATGCAGCAGTCATAAATGGAGCCTGAATATCTCCTGCCAAATGGCTGGCAAGCTGTCTCCCGGCACGGGGTCTGGGGATTTAAGGCTTTTCCGTTAAACCCAGAAGTCCGCTCAGCTCCCAAGTTAGTCAGTGAGCCAAGCCGCTGTGGTAGCACCTCATCAGACAAAACACTCCGGCCCTCTATTCTGTGCGCCCTTGTCACCTCCAGGCTTGGCTACTGCAAGGTGCTGTACATGGGGCTACTCTTGAAGATGGCTAGGAAGTTCCAGTGGGCCCAGAATGCCAGTACCCCAGGTCTCACTGGGGCTGGAAGTTTGGATCAGCATATGCCCATTTTGGCCCAGCTGCAGCAGCTTCTGGTTTGTTTCTGGGCTGCTGTAATGGATGCGTAAAACCAGAGAGATCTGTTTGCACCCATGTGAATCTGCCTGTACCTTCAGAATCTTTTTAAAGACCTTCTCTCTGGCTCATCACTAAAACCAGTATGACTGATGGGCACAGGAGAAAGGGAGGCCTTTGCCATGGCAGCTTCTTCCATGTGGAGCGCCTTTAATCCTGAGCTTCAACTATTTGTATGTTAAAAATAAACACATTCTTTCCAGGGTGTAATTGTACAAGGTTTGTGGCATTTTTTTCCTGATAGGTATTTCAAATTTGGATTTTAACTGGCTTATTTTAAAATTGTTTAAATTTAAGGTCATCCTTTGTAATTTGTTTATACTGAATGGTCACTCTTTTATAGTTTAAGCCATCCCGGGAAGATGCCTAAGATGGTCTTGAAAGACAGGAGAGAAATATGTGAAATAGTCTCAAAGGAGGCAGATGAGACGCTCTGTTTTGCTGCCTTGGTATAAGACACGGATGATCGGATGTCTCAGCCATATGGGGAACAACTGTTTTTTTAAAGATATGGAAGAACACACGAGCCTGAGCCAATTTCGGTCTTTTGGCATCATTTTAGCGTGTTTGTGTCCTAGCCTCCTTCCAGAAGCCTCGGATTGGGCGTTTTCAAGCCTGTCCCATTTTCTCTTCACAACAGCCCTGTGAAGCAGGCTCCAGCATGAATGCATATGCCAGAAGGGGGTGGGGGCGTTCTGCAGAGCTGGGTGGGTTTTTTGCAGCCCCTGTGCCTGCAACACACGCGTTTCAGCTGAAGCCGCCGCGGTTGCTTTTCGCCTCGGCTTGGTCGCATCCAGTGCCTGCTGACAGATGGCTTGGATGGCTCTAAAAGCAGAGACAGGGAGGTGTTGCGGTGAGGGTGCTGAGGGCTGGGGAGTCCTCCCTTGGTCACTGCTTCTAAGCCTAACCAACTCTGCAGGGTTGTTGTGAGGATAAATGGAGAGGAGGAAGGGAACTGCATTAGTCACTGTGGGTTCCTCTCAAGAGGAAAAAAGACAGGATAGGAATATGACAATAAATCAACACCTATCATCCCCAGCGGTGCAGCCCACGTTCTGGAATGCTGGCCCCCGCAGGCCAAAATGTATGGATAGGGCCGTGCAAGGAATCCAGTTCAGTCAAAATCTGGCAGTTTGGCCTGGCCTGGCCTGTTGGGTTTCACCCCACAGCAACTCGGTGTTGATATAAACTTGCAAGCCGGGTCTTTGCTTTTAAAGCAGGGCATGAGTTTTTAATTCAAAGCCAGAGGATTTTGTGGAAATTGTGGCCAGATTTTACATCAATTTCCCTGAGTAAGGTGGGCACTGGGGGTTGAAGCAAATGTGGGCCCACTTTAAAAGTGAAAGCCACAAACCTTGCCACCCACTGACTCAATGAGCTTTTGGCCGTCAAAAGAAAGCTGGACTTCCCAGTGTCTCCCACCCGGAGGTGCATCCGGATCCCACCATCACCACTTGGTGGAACTGATGACAGAACTGTAACCCCGCTGGGCACCCTCAGCTTGAATTCAGCACCCGGGTTCAGGCTTCCAGGAGCCAATCTCAAGTCTCTCTCTGCATGTGCCTTTAAAGTCACCTTCCTGCAAAGGATGCCCTTATTTGTAAACGGAAACATGTGGCTGGAAGAGGGGAGGGCGCTTCTTTTCAGAAAAAGCCTCAGTAGAAAGGTTCAAGGGAGAGCAGCAGAAGATGCAGGCCGTGTGGGTCAGAGGTCCTCAGGACCCATGCCCTTACTTCAGCAAGTGCTGGTGGAGAGTAGGGTGGAAGGCAGAGGGTCTGCCCGAGATCCAGGGCTCCAGGTGAAAGATTCGGGGCACCCTTGAACACTGCCTCTGCTCCCCGCACCCTTCAAGGGCCCTTGTCCATACTGCTGTTCCATGGGAAATTCCCCCTAGGTTGGTCCAGTCCCTCCGTTTCCACATACCTCACAGGCCAAAATAAGCTGAATTTCACCCCAACCGGGGCCACGCTTCACTTTTCAAAAGAGAAAACGTTGGATGCAGATTCCCTTTAGCCCAACCTTCCTCATGTGCTGGATTACAGCTTCCATATTCCTGAGCTGCTGTTCATGCTAGCTGAGGATGGTGGGAGCTGTAGACTGATGCACCTGGAGGGTACCAGTTTGGGGAAGGTTGCAAGAGATCCATATTACACGCTAGTCGTCTTTTCCCACCCACTGAAAACGTTTTTTGGCTCATTATTTTGTGGAAGACCATTGCTTGCCATCTTGGCTTCCCCCCCTTGGGGGGAGGCAGAGAGAGGGGGTATTTGTCAGTCAGGGCCAGAATGCCCCTGGCAGCAGTGCGGGTGGTCTCTGAATGCTTCCATCTAGCCAATCAGGGACCACATAAGGGAGATGCCATGTGCTTTGCAAGGATGTGGAAGGATGGCCCAGCCTGTGCAGCTGTGTGGGCGAGTCCTGCCCCTGCGATGGGCCACAACTACACACATGCACACGCCCCACCAACAGCAGGACCAGTCCCCTGACTTCCATGAGTCTCCTATTTCGCAAGGCCTGGGTTTCGCCCTCAGGAAAACTCTTCCCCTTTCCCCTGTGGGCAGAAAAACAGCCAGTCAGCTTGGGCGCCCTTGCAGCTTTCATTCTTCTAGCAACCGCCTGCCAGGTGGAAGGCCTGGAGCCTCCGGTGCTGCTCAGTCAGAGATGGAGGTGTGACTTCGAGAGAGGAAATCCGTTTTCGTGCCCCCATGGGCCCTCTTGCTTTGCCGCTGAGCTGCCTTGGTTCCTGTCCTTGAGCTTAGCTGGCATGTGGTTAGCAGGCACCCATTTCCTGGCCTGTCAGAGCTCTGAGGTGCGTTTTTTTAACACCCTCGGATGGGGGCTCAGTGGGACAGAAATCCCCCCAACGGAATGAGCCTCTTGGGACGTGCCTGGACCGAGGGGCAGGTGTCTTTGCGTTTGCAGCCATGTGTAAGAAGGATGAAGTCCTAATTTAGCTGTTGCTGCAGAGGAAAAGCCGAGTAGGTTTGTGTTCCCCGTGGATACCATAAAAACACGTGAAGAGCCCTGCTGGGCTGGGCTGAGTGCCCATTCTGTTCCCACAGTGGAAACCAGCTTCCCACTGCAAGGACAGGAGCAAAGCAGCACCCCCTTGCCCGTGTTCCCCAACACCTGATGCACAGAGGCACATTGCTTCTGTAGTGGCATCTGACCATGAGGACTAGTACCCTGGATAGCCTTCATTTGTCCAATCCACTGTTAAAGCCATCCAGAGTAGCAGCCACCCTCCATCTGTGGGAATGATTTCCAGAGTTTAACTATGCCTTGTGATAAGCTTTTCCTTTGATCTGTCCTGAATCTCCCACCCTTCTGCTTCATGGGTTGTCCCCTTTGGGGTCTAACATGGAAAGAGGTCTTACTCTCCACTTTCCCCACACCATGCATAACTTTGCACCCTTCTGTCATGTCCCCCCGACTCACAAAGCTAGACAAACTCAGCTGTTGTAACCTCCCTTTATAAGGAAGTCACTGTGACCCCTGCATCATCCAGTTTTTCTGCATCTTTTCCAGTTCTGCCATATTTTTTATTTTAGGTGTGCACAAGATTCTGAGCGCAGCCGCACCAGAGCTGGCGGTATGGCGCTGACAGTTTTATTTTCGGTTCCTTTTCTACTTATGCCCAACACAGGGTTTGCTTTTTTCTCAGCAGCCATGCGCACAAGAGACCCACATCTGACCCCATCCGCTTAGTCTGAAAGCTGAGACTTTTTTGCCCCAAATGGGCATCAGTTTTGCACTTGTTCACTTCAACTCACATTTGCCATTTTGCCGCCCGGTTCAGAGCCTCGTGGTGAGTTACAAGGGCAAATTTCCAAGAATCTCAGTTGGCCACGTAGCTTCCCGCGAGGCACTCGGGACATCTGGCGTGCTTCGCCCCCTCCCCCATGCATCCTCACAGCGACCTTGTGAGGTAGGCCAGGTGGAGACTGGCCACCCAGGGTCGCCCACTGAGTGTGGATTCGAACAGAGGTCTCCCTCTGCTTGCCCTGCCTGGAATCTGCCATGGCGGTTGTGGGTAACCCAAAGGCCTCACGTGGCTTGCACTAGCCTTCCATGCAGGCGCTCCAGGGGTCTGGGCACCGAATTGTGCCCACAGGTGACTTAGTACTGAGCCTGCCAGCATTTCCTTACTACCCTGCCCTCTGTTTCTCCGGATGCAGAAAGTGGAGTGACAGTGGCGGCTGCGTGGGGGCAGCTGCCGGCATTCATCCTGGCTTAAGGGGACACTTAACGTGAGCCGAGGACAAACCAGAGCAGAGCTGATGGCCCTTTGGAACTGTTCTGGGCTCATGACTCCTGCTGGCCAGACCACCCTTTTCCTCTAGGGGCCGCACGCCGGTGGCGCTGCCCATGCAGGCCTGCGGGGCTGCGCCGTCTGTGGCAGCCAGGCTCGCAGCACATGTGAGAAGCCTTGGAGACCCACACTTTTGGCAGCAGTCGTAAGAGCCTTTGGGTGGGTAGTCAGGGGGTGTTTTGGGGGGATTTCAGAAGCAGGCTGGCGGGCTAGGCGAATATGCACGAGGCAGAGGGCGATGCTCTTACAGAAGCAAACAGCATGTGCCCCCTGTGCAAACTTGCTTTCTCCAACCAGCACCAGCAGCTACGCTATTCAGGAATAATAGTAACAGTAACAGTAAGAGCAACGACAGCTATGCATCACTATTCTTCCTCTTCCAAGGAACCCGAAGTGACCCTGGACAGATTCCCGGAAGAAATGTGAACCTGGACAGCAAAACCGTTTCCCACTCCTGCTAGAAATGAATCACTCCATCCTCTTTGCAGAAATGAATCCCAGGCCGTAGATAGTGGGTTTTTGATTTGCACTGATGATCTCGTCTCGGAGAGGCGTTGAGCCATTTTAAAAAGTCTTTGGAAGAAGTCTGAGCGGGAGATGCACTCCTGGGGCTATAACTGCGGCTGTGGATATTTCTGGCCCAGGTGAAATCCTGCTTGGCATTTGCCTCCATCAGAAGGAGCAGAGCCGGATGGGCGCATGAGTGAGCCCGTGCCAGGGGAGAGGATGGGGTTCTGCCATCTGTAGGGAAAGTAAAAAGCTCAGCTTGGCACAGTTTTGCAGGTGGGGTGGCATGTGCCCCAGAAAGCCGGTGCTTTCTGCTGGGGTTCGGACGGCCTTCAAAGGGCTTTTTCTCACCAGTAGCTCCTCTCTCCTTCCTCATGGCTGCCACCGGCTTGTTTGGCATGCGGAGAGCCGAGGGGAAGGAGGTTGCAATGCCGAAAAGGTACACCAGCCGGGTGCGTACCAGCGGGCCCCTGTCGGGAGAGGGCCCTTGGCGCTGCTCCACCATGCCGAGCCTGGAGCCTGCTGATTCCCCGCAGAATTTCTGCTGCTTTTCTCAGACTGGCTCTCCCAATCTGGGGCTCTTGTCCGCAGGATGTAAGCCCTCAGCTGGGGCCGGGCCAATCCCTGTTGCTGGTCCCAGTGCGGGAAGGGAGTCCCAAGCGTGCGGCTCCTGGGAAGTTGTGGTTCTTTCTGCTCTAGCTCTGCACCGAAGCGGGGCGGGTGTCCTCACGGCTGGGGTGTGCAAGTGGGGGGGGGGCGCTGTCCTCAGAAGAATCCTAGCAGCTCTCCTCCTCTGCTGGGGACTGCAGTCAATAGGATTTAAGTTAGTTTTATAGCGTGTCTGAGAGTGTGTGTACTCACAAGAGGGGAAATGAACATAGTCAAGGCCATGGTTCTCCCAGTTGCAATGCATGGCTGTGAAAGCTGGACCATAAGGAAGGCTGAGCGCCGAAGGATTGAGGCCTTTGAACTGTGGTGCTGAAGGAGACTCCTGCGAGTCCCTTGGACCGCAAGGCGATCAAACCGGTCAGTCCTGGAGGAGATCAGCCCTGGCTGCTCTTTAGAAGGCCAGATGCTGAAGATGAAACTCAAATACTTTGGCCACCTAATGAGAAGGAAGGACTCCCTGGAGAAGAGCCTGATGCTGGGAACAATTGAGGGCAAAAGGAGAAGGGGACGGCAGAGGATGAGGTGGCTGGATGGGGTCACTGGGGCAGTCGGTGTGAGCGTAAGTGGACTCTGGGGGATGGAGGAGGACAGGAAGGCCTGGAGGAATGTTGTCCATGGGGTCACAATGGGTCTGGCACAGCTTTGCGACTAGCAACAGCAACAACAACAAACAGTTTCCAACAATTAAGCAGACCTTGTGGTTGATGCGAGACCCCTACCTGATGCAAACTGCCCTTCAAGTGGTTCTCTACTTCTTGGTTCAATGGTTTGTCCATTATAAAATAGTGGGCGGTTTTTGCCTTGAGAATCAACAGTGTAGTCCTTCTGTACTTTTCTCTTTGCATGTGTGATGCAATGATATGGAAACAGTTGTTTAAATTAAAGGAGTTCTCTTCTAGGTTTAATAATAACAAAACCAAACTCTACCCCAATTTCAGGGAAAATGGCTAACATCTTTCCCTCCCAAAAAGTAGAGCTGTCATGGGTCTGGGATGCACTTCTGGGGCAGAGGAAAGCTCATCCTAGCGGCATGGTTGGGGTGCAGTATTTTCTTCCACTTTTCTTTTTATTACATTTATATGCCATCCCGTAGGGCTCTCTGGGCAGCTTACAATTGAACAAGAAAACACATATTTATACTGTTAATTTATATTATTTTAACAAAGTTTATTTATGTCTGTGAGCCGCCCCAAGGCTTCGGCGAATGGGGCGGCATAGAAGTTTACTAAATAAATAAATAAATAAATATTCCATACAAATGCACTAATACATTTGAGCAATACAATCAAGCAATGCAATATTGAGCTATTGGTCTTTCCCCAAATCTCATCAGTTCCCAAGGAGAGGCAAAGAGAGACTTGCTTCTTGCAGTTCATCATCTTCTCCAAATTTGGGAGAATCCAGCTCAGCCCATTCCCCCCCCCCCCCCCCATCAGCACTTTTAGGAATCTGCCTTCCACTCTTGCCAGTCCCAGTTTCCAGATGGCTCTGGAATAAATCTGCCTCTATTTGCATCATTGCAACAGGTGTGCTGACATGCAGGTGTGGTCCTGATGGACACCTTCACCTGTATCCCCCACAAATTAGGGCTGACACTGAGGGGTTTCATGCACTGAGGAACTGGAAGGCTCATATTTGCAGCCATGCCAAAACAAGAGTTTTGTATGGAATAAATGGAATAAACAAACTAATTTAATTAATTAATTGGATGGCTATCCTGCTGTTTTTCCTTCCAAGGAACTCGGTGGCTTGAATAATTCTCTAACTCTCAGTCTTATCCCCAGAACAACAACCCTGTGAGGTAGGTTTGGCTGAGAGCCTGGGACAGGCCCAGAGTTACCCAATGAGCTCCGTTGCTGGGTCAGCACCAGCAACTGGCACCCTTAACCACTGCAACCCAGTGGTTGCAGACTGCTCCAGACACTGGAACGGGCACAGAATGCAGCACTTCTGGATGTAAGGTTTCTCTGTTTGCGTACAAAGCCCTAAGCAACCTGGGAGCAGGAAACCTTCTCCCTTACGAACCTGCCCGGTCACCGAAGAGATGTTCCTGGTGGGTCCCCACGCACCCCTGGCCCCTTAGAGATGCTCAGTGTGGTGGTCCCTTTCTGTGGTCCAGCTCTGGGGCTTAGGCGGACACCTGCACTGGACCATTTCTAGCAGTCCTGAACCCCTCTTGTTTCAGGAGGCCTTCCTGAGCAAAGCGGCGTGTGCGTCCCAGATTTGGATCTTACACATTACAGAATTTCTTTCCTCTGTTTTATCTCACCCTTGCTCCCACCCTGGCATCTTTGCACCAGAAAGTGGAGCAGTTGATCAAGCTAGTAAATACATTAAAAAGCTTACTGGCTCACTCTGGCCCCTCAGTATGCCCAGCTTGTGGGCAAACCCTGCAGCCCAAATGCATCGCTTTTCTTTTGACCGGTTGTCCTTGCAAGGACTCTCTTTCCAATAAGCTTTTGGGGTGACCTGGCAGCCTGCAGAGATGCTGGACTGGAACAGACAGGGTGTCTGTTGGGTGTTTGGGAAGGGCACATACAGAAGGAGGGGAGAGGAGAAGCCAGGCTGCACCTGCTTGGGACTGACTGCAAGGCAAGCTTCTGTTTTGAGAAAGATGTGCAAAGAGGAGGACAAACGTGGACACTCAGATGTCTCCGTTTAAAAAACTAAACAGAACAGAACAGAACACTGCCATCAAATGCCAGAGAGCAGAAGCAAAGCTGACCTGGTGCTGAAAGGGTGACAAATGTGGAGTCAGGTGGAGGTTATTTCACAGTGGGGATGCCACCACTAACAAAGCCCTTGAGATGTTGGTCATGTAGGGTCATACTGGGAGAGGAGTGCCAATTGGTGACACTGCTCCCACACAAAGACACACAAAGTCCCACACATACCACTGGGGTGGGGGTGGGGATCATCAAGAAGACCCTTCCTTTGCTGCCATCCTCTGAACCTCTCCTTTGGGGAGAGACTGAGGTGTTACTCATGGTTTGTAGCACATTGTCTGTATTAAGTGATTGTGTTTCCAGAAAACCCCACTAAACTCAATGAGCAAACACATCTGGGATTACTTTCTGAGGGAGTCGTTTCCCCCAAAATCTGCCAGGCTTCAAACGGCAACCTTGTCCACTCGATTCGGCCCACCCTTGATGTCCTCCAGCTGTGCTGACCTGCAACTCTTGTCAGCCAACAATTGGCCATGATGGCTCGGCTGATGGGAATTGCATTCCAAAGTATCCGGCAGGCACCTGGACAGGGAAGCCTGCCTCGGACTGTGGGAGTTGTTCAGCAGGTGTGTGATATGTGGGGCATTTGCATCGATTGGTGGGGCGGAGGGAGCTCCCCGGCACCCGCCCTTGCTTTCAGGCCGTTCCTTCCGTTCTTGCCTGGCTGCATGGGAAGCAGCCTCTTGGTATTCACCTTGAGGGCTTGCGGCATGAATGATTTGGGTGTGCCCTCTGTTCCTTTTCATTTTGCTTCTGGTGTGGCTTCAGCTAGGGGCAGCACGGCTCTGGGACCCACTGTGTCCTCAGGGTGAGGGTCGGCTTCAGCAGTGCAGCGGGAAAAACTACCCTGGTGGTTTCTGCCTGGCTCTGCATCTCCCTTCTAGGGAGAAAGTGGTGTGGCACCCCCCCCCCGCCTGTATAATTGGCCATCTCAAAAGAAGACAGACAAAACCTGGAGGGTTCGGGGTTGGACCAAGCATGTCACGCACCCTACAACGGCCATGTCACGACAGGTGGAAATTCACTTGTCCTGAATCAAAATGCGGCCTTTTTGGCATGCTGTTGCTAACAACAGGACATTTTGTATTGTTGTAAGCCATCCCGAGGCTTCGGCGAATGGGGCGGCATAAACATGTTTTAATAAATAAATAAAATAAAAATTTTTAGCCCTTGATTTGCCTGTGAAATTTGGAAGCAATCAGCCCTTGTCTTCAGGATGCGCCGTAGACTTCATGGGACTCTAGGGCGTGTGGCCCACGGGGGTGTCCAGGGGGCAAAAACGTTGCCCAGATCTCTCCGAGGAAAGCAATACCACACCTGCTTCAAGGGTGGGGCAAAAACCTCCCCTGGCAAAAACCAGGCTACAGCTCTAGCCTGTAGGGAGAAGGGGGCATTGCTCCCCACGCTCATGAGCTGCCGGGGATTGGCCGGTGGAGCAGGTGGAAGAGAGCAGCACGTTCACCTCAGCAGCTTCGGCGGCACAGGAGTGAAATAGACCATCCTCGGGATGGATGCTGCACTCGACAGGCGGAAAGCCGAGAAGGAGGCCGGTTGCAGCCTTGCTGTCCCGCCACCACCTCTGTTGGGCCAGGAGAGCAGCCAGGCTGCGAGGAGGAAGGGGCTGCTCCCACTGGGACCCTTCTGGGACCTCACACATGCCCAGCCGTGGGGGCTGTTGGTGCCGTCCCTGCTGGACCAGCGGCCGGGTTCAGGTTGGAAGCTGAGGGCGGGGAGAAGGGTGCCGTTTTCACTTCTGACAGAAAGCAAGCCGTGGGGCTCCTGTGAGCAGCTGTCTGTGCGGGGATATCGATTCGTTTTTATTTGGGGAGGACGCCTGCGCAAGCGCTCTGAAGGGCTTACGCTGATGGGGCTGAAGCGCGGCACCCAAGTCAGTCAACCCCAGACCGTGCGAAGGCGATGTGGTGAGACCTGACATGCACACGAGGGCCGCCTGGAGTGGCCAGGGGCTCCCAGGAAAGGTGCCCTGTTTGTTTGTTTATTTATATTGCGATTTATATCCTGCCTTTTTCCTACAAAGGGCTCAAGGCAGCTTACATCATTCTCCTCCTCCATCTTATCCCCACAACAACAACCCTGTGAGGTAGGTTGGGCTGAGAGTCTGTGACTGGCCCAGTCACCCACTTGGCTCCATGGCCGAGTGGGGACGCGAACCCGGATCCCCTGAGTCCCAGTCCCACGCTCTTAACCACTACATTACACTGGCTCCCAGTTATGATAGATCAATCAGTGAAAATGTCAACTGGATGTGCAACAGCAGTGAAAAGTGCAAATTTGCTTTTATGAATTTGGGAAAGATGCAGAAAATGAGGCTTGTGGGTATCTCTTTGCCTTTGAATAAATGTGTGGTTGGATTTAGCCTAAGGAACTCCCTCCTCAAATAAATATAATTATTTCTGAGTCCGGATGGGGGAGAAATCTGGTTTGCTTCACATTTTCATATAAGCTGGTTAGTCCAATTACCCATCCCCTTTCAGAGTTCTCTGAATTTTGCTGTGTGGTTCCATAATTTAAAAAATGCACACATCTGACCAAATGCATGGAAATTGCATACAAATTACATGCAAATGTTGTAGGCACATCAAAGGTGCATAACTTGCAGAAATGGCATATGTTTGAGAAGATTGTGTACAAAAATGCTTTACAAATTTTTGTGGGGACTGAAGGAAAACATTTGCAAGTTGCTAGGAAGAATAGAACAAATGTGTCTGGCATAAAGCAAATGTTATACAAAGTGAAATGGACACTTTCTGTCTCTGAGCACCCTCTGCCAGGTGCATCCACTGAACCTCACCAGAAACTGGATACTGGGTTTGGTGATCCTCTTACTTTTTGTTTTCATACTGTGATCTAGGAAATGTGACACTCCTAGGAGCTGATTGAAATGATGGGGGCAGGGGTGGGAAGCAGGCCAGATGTCCTCCTTCACAGGGGCAGACCTCTGTTTGAAGCGTTGTCATCCTTTCTATGAAGACCTTTTCTGTTTAAAGATCTGTCCAATCCAACCATCTGGTTTTAAGATGAGCAGCCCTAAGAAGGAGAAGGCGGTCCCAAGAGCCGAAGTTGGCCATCACTCCTTAGTGCCAGAACAGGGTGCCCAGTCACAGTTAGAAACTTAGAAAACAGAGCGAGTCAGAAGGGGTCTCCCGGGCCATCTAGTCTGACCTCCGGCACCAGCCGGCTCTGCTCACGACATGCCCACCATGTGGACGTCCAGCCTATCCTTGAACACCCGCACCGATGGGGCCTCAACCACCTCTCGTGGGAGCCCATTCCACACCCTCGGGGTCCCGACTGTCAGGAAGTGCTTCCTGGCATCCAAATGGAACCTGGGATCCCTGACCTTGGCTCCCTTGGAGCGCGTCCTGCCTTTCTCTGCAGGGGAGAACAGGTCTCTACCCACCTCCGTGTGGCATCCCCTCACATACCTGTATGTTGCCAACAGATCCTCTCTGAGTCTCCTCCAGGCTGAGGAGACCCAGTTCCCTCAGTCTCACCTCATACCCCATCCCCTGCAAACCGGCCACCAACCTTGTGGCCCTATGCTGCACTGACTCCAACCTGGCTATATCCTTCCTGTAATGAGGGTCCCAAAACTGAGCACAATACTCCAGTTGTGGGCGCACCAGAGTCGTATGGAGTGGTAGTAATAACTCTCTTGATCTAGAAGCTACACTTCTGGCTGTGCAGCCAAGGGTGGCGTTCTCCCTCTTGGCCACCTCATCACACGGCTGGCTCACGTTCAGCCTGCAGTCAACCAGCACCCCGAGGTCCCTTTCACAAGAGCTGCTCTCCAGCCGCTTGTCCCCTAACCTGTACTTATGACAGCTATTCCTATGCCCCAAGTGCAAGACCTTGCACTTATCCACATTGAACACCATCCTGTTGTCTCCTGCCCACTTCCATAGTCTGTCCAGATCCTTTTGGATCTGGAGTACCTGCTCCTCAGTTGTGGCCACTGCTCCAGTTTTAGTGTCGTCTGTGAATTTGATCAGCAGACTGTTCACCTCTTCTTCCATGGCATTGATGAAAAGATTGAACAGGATCGGCCCCAGGACAGAGCCCCAAGTTGTGTGAGCTGGACTGCACTCTGTCTAAATAATAGTGGTCGTTTCTAAATGCACGCTTCTCTGATTAGCACAAGCTTGGGCAGTTGCTTGTGTCAGGGATGCCGGTCCAGACGAACCGGCTGCTCTGCTCTAGCAGGACTCTTGGGTGCTCTTCTGTTCTTGCGAGAAGCTGTGTGCATTCATTCAAAATGTTGGGGGCCCGTGTTGCATTGGTATTGGCTTGTGAGGGGCAGGCAGGAGATCCGGGGGGGGGGGGCTAAGGGGGTGCTCCCCTCCTGCATGTCTGCCTGGCTTTGCCTTCTGGGAAGAGAGAGAGAGATGGTCCAGTGAGTTGCTGACGGCGCGATTTGCATGGATCAGTTTTGCATGGCTGGTGATGCCGTCATGCAAATCAGACGCCCAGGACGGCTTGCCCTCTTGACAATGTTGACACAAGAGCGCGGTGTGAGAGCTGGGTGGGCACTTCCTCCGTTGTGCAGAGCAAAAGGGGTGCATTGGGCGCAAAGCGTGCAGAGTGGGCAAAACGTGGAGCCAAGCAGCTGATCTGACTGCAGACCATTGCAGGTTCGATCGATCATGAGCATCCTCCCTGCAGGGCTGGGAAAACCCCTGCCTGAAGGCCCAGGAGGTCATGGCTGCCAGTCCGTGTTGGCAGTGCTGGCTTAGGCAGGCGGATGATTTGGCCCCCTAGAAGATAGTTTCTGTTCTTTCTGCCTTTGCAATCAGGCATGCAAAGGCTTACTGACTTGCTTCTACTGCCTGCACCGCCTGTGGACTTAGCTGCATGGCGTGGTTTTTGCCATCCCAGAGAAATCTTTGGGGGGCCAACCTTGCTTGTGTGCACCCCAGCTCTGTGTGTGTGCCTGGACCAGGTGCCTGCTCCATCTAAGCCACCTCACTTGAGATTTGAGGATGTTTAGCAGGGCACAAAAACACTTGTGCCCGAGATGATGCATGGCTGATTGGAAGCTTTCCCTTCACGCCCATGTCTCTGAGCTGAGGTTTGAACAGGTCAGGGGATGCTGCAGGCATCTCCCAAGCTGCCCGGCCAAGTGTGCGTCAGTTCCTCTCCCTGGGCTGCTAATGAAAGCCAGTGCCTTTTGTAACCGCTCTTACACAGTTCCTTTTTCCCCCTGCTGTAGAATCTCTCCATTTGCATATGGGGCCCCAAACCACCCCCTCCACTGCTTCAGCAAAGAGAACAGTGTCGTTCCTCCAAGCAAAAACAGCTCTTGTCTACAGGTGGCTTTGGAAGGCTGCTCCAAGGCCATTCTCCCTGGTGCTGAAGGCCAAAGGGCCTTGGCATGGCTCTCTTGGACACTGGGAAAATGCACCACGCCACCTGTTGAACCGGAATAATTTCTTCGCCATGCTTCTGCTTTTGCTCATCTGGCATGGTGTGTCTGTGCATGCGCAAAGAGTTTTTTTTCCCCCCCAAGTTGATGCTTCCAGCGACTGGGTGCTCTGTCTAAGAACAGGATGTCTGTCTCTGCAAGTGTTGGCGATGGACTAGGGACCTCTTGGGGGCATCTGAGCTGGGCTTATCCTGTAGCAGCTTCCTATGGGCTGGGCACCGTGGCTCGTATCAGTTTAATTTTTGCCCTTTTAAATGAGGTGCCTGTGTTCTGGGCATCTGAAACAGAAGTGGTCTCTCTTCTCAACCCCCCTGGCATTTTATTTTCTTTCCCCCGAGATCTAGGGAGATGCTTGTGGATATTGTATGGTGGTAAGTTTCGTAATAAGAATTTGCCCCTCCCATTCTTTCCATTTTCTGTTTTGTTGTTGTGCTGCAGGCAGCATTGTCATCCTAAGGGTTTGTGGTGCGGGGGAGGGGCACAAAAGTGTGGGCAGCTCATCTGATTTGTAGGCCTTTCAAAGGCAAAATGCAAACTGTAAACTTCTTTACTTTCTATTTCATTAAAAATAGGGAGGGGGGCAGAGACAACTAAGGGGACAGCCACAGATCAATTTCAAATAAAAGTTTTTTTTAAGGCTGGTGACAATTCAGGGAAGAGACAAGAGTTTTCATGGGGGTGGGCCCATTTCCCCATATGTTCTTCCAGAGGTGTTGGACTGCAACTCCCATTATCCCCAGCCAGCAGGACCATTGACTGGGGACAGTGTGAGTTGCAGCAGGAGGCTGCCCTACCAAAGCCTCGGGCAGAATTCTCCCTCCTGCTTTATGCAGAATTTTCCCGGTTGCTCCTGCCCCCTCCAAGTCTTCCATAGAAGGGAATGGACCCTTTTGCTCCATCCACGTAAACCGGTTGCTGTTGGGAAAGCCTCTGTGTTTTCATGAGGTGGGACGGTTTCCCCCATGGCTGTGATCCATGTGTCCCTGTGGGTGGGGAAGGGCGCTGGGGTCTTCCCTGCCCAGGCGGACAGTCCCGTGCCAAGGCCAGCCGCGGCTCCTCCGCCTGACCAGAGGGGCCTGCCTGTTTCCTGCCAGGGATGCAGCGAAGCCATTACGGGCTCCGTTTTTGTTTTTTTTTCCACTCGCTCACCGCAGTTTCCCTCTTTTAGTCCCTTTGTTGACCTTGGGAGGTTACAAAATGGAAAATGATTAAGGAAAAAAAGGCATGCTTAAAAAAAGGCAAACTTGTCAGCTTTGCTAGCCAATTTGTAAGTGGTTATCACAAAGCAGGCCTCCTTCCTGTTCCCAGAAGGCATTGCAAAGCGGCATTTATCCCCCCCCCCCCCCGTGTACAGGAAGATGTGCATTTTGATGAAATCAATAGCAGCAGGTTTCGCATCACTGGCACACTCGTTTGCTTGCAAAAGCAGTCTGGGCAGCTGCCTTCGCACGGGATCCCCTTGCAAACACAACCGGGCGTCAGCGAGTGCCTGGCCATGACGAGCACGGAAACCCCAGGTCCACCTGATGCTCATTTCGTGGCTGGGCCCGATCTTTTAATGCGGAGCAACTGCATGCCTTGGATTCGGAACAGGACCGGCCTGGGAAGAGCCAGCCCCAGCTTGCGTTGCCTCCAGCATTCCTTCCTTCCACATGCCCCCAGTGCACAGATTTTAAAATGAGGTGTGAATGAGTCCCACTTTGCTGGCATCCTGCAACCTGGACTGCACGAGCTGGTCTGAGGTCTGGGTGTGGACTAGGCAGCGTTCCATGTCCCTCCTTCCTTCTCTTTCTTCCCAAAGACAAGCACTGCCTCCCTCTTTCCACCTCTTATTCCAGCCCTGTACCTCGAAATAGACACTCCTGATGCCCTTTTGCCTGGATAGATGTTTGAATCACAGCTGACTAAGTTCCCTCCCCCTCGCTCTGATTCAGCCTCGCATCGGGCCTGCTTTGTGTGAGCCTCGGGAGAGGACGGCGCCATTCCCGGGAGCAGCGCTTCAGACGTCATGGGGATGGGGGACCGACATCATGCAGCTTCATTTTCTCCAGCATGAATTGTCCAGTCCCCGCTGTTGCAGGACACCACGTTACACCATCCCACTCAGGTGGCTGTCCAGTTTCTTTTTAGATGTCTCCAGTGTGGGAAAGCCCCACCCCCGCCCCTCCAGGCAGGTGGTTCCACAGTCATCTTGCTTTGACAGTGAGGAAGCTTTTCCTGATGTCCAGCCTGAACCTGGGTTTTCGCAGCTTGACTTGATGATTTCATGTCCTACATTCTGGCATGAGCAAGAAGAGATCTTGACCTTCCTCTTTGTGGCAGCCTTTGAGCTACTTATGGAGGGATACCATGTCCCCGCTCAGCCTTCTCTTCTCAAGGACAAACCTGCCCAGTTCCCTCAGGCTCTCTTCCCAGGGCAGTGTTTCCAAACCCTGGAAGACTGGCTGGGGTTGATGGGAGCTGTGGTCCAAAACTCCAGGAGGGGGACAGACAACGTACCCCTGTTCTAGAGTCCTGGAAGTTAAAGAACAGCAATAAAGACTTCACCGTGAAGGCAGGGCAAGAGTTGGCCTCGGGCAGTTTTGCCAGCTGGAAGAATTGAAGGAAAAGCTGGACTGCCATAGGATAAGCTGTTGAGCCCATCTTGCACCAATCCTCCAGGGAACCCCCTCTGGAAAGGCCGCTGCTGTTTCTCCAAGCATTGTCTGGTGGGGAGCCTGAGTTCCCCCTTTGAATCATGGCCACACTTGTGTGCGCCCACACATTCCTTAAAAAGGAGCAAAGCGTCAGATCCGCATGCTTCCCAGGCACAGAGCTGCCATTGGACAGTGGGCCTTCCTGAACGGTGAGCCATTCCGTCGCCTGAACTCGCCCCAGCTAACAAGCCATGGCTTTCCAAGCCCACACAACCCACGGTGGGAACCGATGGCTTGTTGCTGGGCTGTGGGCCGGAGGTTATTCGCCATGGTTTGTTATCCTGGATGCCACCCACATATGAGGAAGCCAGCTTCGGGTGGGACTCACTCCAACCTGCTTGTTCCCTGCTTGGCACTCGCCTTGCCCGGAGCTTCCGCTCGGAAGCCAGTGGGGAGGTCAGTTGGGGACTCACCCCATGTGCACACACATGATGCAAACTGAGCTGTGCTTTGCATGCTTTACACAAAGAAGCTTCCAGTGTTCCCAAACATTTGCAAACTGGATGTCGGCTCAGCACGGCTCACTTCCTGGCCGGGGCCAAACTGGTGCACACCAGGGACAGCTTCTGGCCTGACCTTCGCAGCCCCCTGCGCAGTTCCCCGACTGCCCAAAGTTGAACAATTGGGCAGGGAGGGTCTAAATGAAGCCACTGTGACTAAAAGACTCGCACCCTGCCTTAGTTTTGGGCCGCCAAAGCAGAAGCTAACATTTCTGCACATGCCCCCCCACACCATCCCTGCCACTCCTTCATCCTCTAATCCTTTCAACACCCTTGCATGGGGCGCCATGGACTGGGGCCCGGGTTCAGCCCCTGGAAGGCTCACTTTCGCAGAGCACAACCCAAAATTGTGTTCCACTTCCCTATTTAAGTTGCAGTTATAAGGTGGGGGAGTGGAGAAATACTTCTCAGCTTTGAGAGGGCTTCCTCCCCCAATAACTTGCAGAGTTATGGCAGATATCGGATGAATTCAAGGGTGAAAAGTTTTGCAGCCGCGTGACTGCAGAATCCCCAGATAAGTTAAGCCAACGTGCATGGATCCTCGAACGTCCGTTTTCTTCCAGTTCTGGCAACATCCACAGCCAGGAAGGTCTCCCCTAAACAGCGGCTGGAATTTGCTGGCTCTGAAAAAGTTTCCCTTCATTATTTAGCATGTTTCATCTCTTCTTTGATTACAAAAGGAGTGACACGGAGTCTAATAAAAAATGAAGCCCACTAGCGACGTAGAGGGACAGAAATTTTTCTTTTACTGGCCCTAAATGCTGTTTTTGTTTTTTTGTTTTTAATAATGTCATATTGAGCATATCACAGGCTTCTGCCTACGGACTCTGTCTCTCTGTGTGTGATACAGATATCTTATTTAACATCTACAGCATGTATTATATTTGACACATAATTTTTGTATTACATCCGACTGTCAGCAGGAGAGCTTAACAAATACCTTTTTTCCAGATGGCAATGAATGCATTTATATTTCTAGCATGTATCCTAGGTTACCCAGCTCATAGTGTGAACCTCTCCATGCCTACTCAGAAGTAAGTATCATGAAGCTTAATGGAACTTCCTACCAGTTAGGTGTGTAACAGGAGTTGCCCACCTCAATTTTCTTGATATTATCGCAATTGTTAGTTTTCTAATAACCCTCCAAAAATCAATACCCATATTGAGAAAGGGCTGCCAATCTGAATATATTGTTTCCATTTGCTGTATCATTTTGAATCTCACTTCATCTTCCATTCTGCTTGGTGTGATTTTCAAGGATGTCTTTCTCTTTTCCTTGTAACAACAACCCTGTGGTGTAGGTTTGGCAGAGACAAAGTGTCTCGAGCATAAGATCAGCCCTGGTGGATCAGCTCCAGGGTTCAGCCTGTGAAGCCCTGGTGGGGACAAGCTTTCCCCATTACTTGCTTCCAGCACAAGTTACATTACTCCTGAACAAGCAGGTTTTATTTAATCCTTAATAGCCAATAATTATTGATCGATCTGCAGCTTGCGTTGCTGTTAGGTGCTTGAAGAGAAGCCGTGCTTCTTTGTCATTCCATTGGAAAAAAAAGAACATTTTCTCTCCAGCCTTGTTAACATGCACTGGAGGAAGGACCCCTAGTTTCTCTGTTCGAGCGCCTGCTTTTCGTACAAAAGGTCCCGTCTGCAGTCATTCGTTCCCACGTATGGCTGGGAAAGATGTACTCTGGAGAGCTTGCAGACTGTTTATGCCCGGGGTGGTGGACCGCTGACCCTCCAGCTGTGGCTGGACTAGAGCTCCCATCAGCCCCAACCAGCAAAGGTCAGCCAATGGGTTCCTGGGGGTTGTGGGCAATATCCAACCAGACATTCTACCTTGGTATGATGGAGAAACTTCATTTTATATGATAGCTTGATGTGCCAGATCCTGCCAGATCTGGGAGGCTAAGCGGGGTTCGGCCTGGTTAGAATCTGGATGGGGGACTTGAGTGTTTGATTCCTTGGGAACTGTTCAGAGAGCTTGGAGTACAGGCAGTTGAAAAAGGCAAGAACAGTATTCCACAATGGCAACGGCTACCAGCCTTCTCCAATCAGGCACCCTCCAGATGGGACCAGCCACATTCCCCATCACCCCCAGAGGCAAATTGGGAAGGCTTGCACGGGGGCATGGGCCTCCTCGCCCCGCTTGTGCACGCTGCTTAACTGAGCGCTGCGTTTCGAGGGAGCCCAGACGCACGCTCAGCCGCTTCCTTGGCCTCCGTCTGTGGCGGGAGGCAGCCTCCACAGCAAGGTGTGTGCTCAGAGCTTATTCGTGTTTGGCACAGGTGGGTGGAGGCGAGGGCAGGGCGGATCCAGGAGCCGCAATTTTATCGGCTCTGGCGGAGTCCTCCCTGTGCCGGGCCGGGGCGGACGCCAAGTCAGTTTCGAACAGAACAAAAGCCCTCTGTGTGGCCGGGGCTGATGGGCGGGGGTGGAAAATCCCTCTTCAGGGAGACCTCTCTTTCCGCGTATCAGCCGATCGCAGGGGAAGTGCTGCGGTTTCCTGTGGGTGACTTGGAGCGTTTGTGGACTCGCCCCGAGCGTCAGTTTGCAGAAGGGCCACTGCCGCTGGCCAAGAAGGAAACCAGTTAAGGAGCGTTTGCTTCGTGCTTAGCAGCACTGAAACACTGCAAATGCATTCGCTTTCTTTTTGCGATTCTACCCGGCCTTTTGCCCTACAAGCAGCCCAAGGGGGTTTGCACAGACGTCTGCCCCTGTCTCTCCATTCTGTCTTCAGAACAGCCCTGCAGGGTTGGCTAGGCCAAAGTCAGTGACTGGCCCAGAGTCACCCAGGAGGCATCATGGGCATGCAGAGACTCAAACCAATGTTTCCCAAGTCCCAGTCCAGTGCTCTAACCACTATACCATACTGCTCCAGCTGTGGGCTGCATAGCCAACATTCAGGTGGCTTACATACTCTTTGTCCTTTCCATTCTATCTTCAGAGCAACCCTGTGAAGTAGGTTGTGCTAAAATTCAGTGACTGGCCCAAAGTTTCTCTGAGAGTACACCGAGTGAGAACTTGAACCCGGATCTTCTGAGGCCCATGTTCTGTGACCACTACTCACACTGGCTCATTTGTTGCTTGTGTGTTGAAAGACCAAGGCAGCAACCAGGAAAAGGGAGCCAGGGCTTTGTCAGTGTTCTAGCACTAGAGGAAAGTCACCCAGGCGGAGGAGGAAACTCTGTGGCCAGCAGCTCTTTCTCGGGGTTGGTTGAGAGATCACTCCGGCAAAGTGATGTAGCCAGGTTTGTTCTTGGTTCTGGGGGCCTAATTTCTGAGGGGTTTTCAGTGGGGGCCACATGCCCCTGTGGGTAGTAGTGATGAGCCAAAGGCACAAGGAGTGGGGCAAAAAGTCTGGACTAAACGAGCCCCCACCCACCAAACATTTGAGGATCCCCTGGCAGGGCTGCCCATTTCCCCCCTTCTAAAACATGACAATCCCTCTATGAAGGCTGAGCTACTTGCTATAACAAGTGGATATTTTAATATGTTGTTTCCTCTTCTTCCACCTTCTGCCCCAACGGCCACAGGACTGCAGTCGTCCAAATTTCTCATGCTGTTTGGAGAGCTACTTCTGCATCCGGGACTCATCCAGAAATCCTTTCAGGGCCGCTTGCCACATTGACAAGAAGAGGGCGAAAACTGTCCTTCCTTGCAGTTTCTCAATGAACCTGTTTCCAGGGATACTGGAACAGAGCTAAAAACGTACATCTTTGCCTTCTCCCATGGCCACCGCAGAAGGGCAGCGGGGCGGGAGAGGGAATCCTCCATCATGCGGTCGCTCCCCTGCCCCATGGAAAAGTTCAGGTTCAAAGGAAAATATAAACCGAAGCCAGTAATGTTTAGTGTTTGTCTTTTTTTTTTTTAACTTCTGGCAACAGAAAGCCCTTGGGTTGGTTTTGGCTTTCCTGTCTGTTATGTAACGGGGTGAACGCCGCAAGCTGCTTTTCCTCTTAGAGACACAGAAACAGAGTGAGTCAGAAGGGACCTCCCGGGCCATCTAGTCTGACCTCCGGAAACCTGACAGGGCAGGCCTGGCTGCGGTGATGCCCCCAGGATAAAGGGGTTCCCCCTCTTTTTAGGTATGCCCCTTTCACTGCTGGGAAGCAGAGGCAGGTCCAGCCCTAATGGGTGGAACATGTGAATGCAACTTCAGAAGGGAGGATAGGAGGAGAAAGCAAATACTGGATGGCCGGCTGGCTTAGCTGGGAGTCCTGCGAGATGTATTCCCCGTCTGACTCATTTCCACCTGGCTTGGGAGGGCAGGATCCACCCCAGCTCCTGTTACAAAGTCACTCCTGTTGCCCAAAGAGCTTAGAGACCATCAGGGTGGAAAAACACTTAGTTTGGATAAGATCTGTTTCTTTTCTCGCCTTGCCTTTTTCCCCTGACTATTTTTGTACTTCTTTTGTTTGGCCTTAGGACAAATTATTGTGGACTGTTTGTTTGCTAATTCTTGTTGTTGTTGAAATTCATTGGGCGCCTTTCTCAGGAAAAGATGCCTTTTGAAAAGAAAACATGCAAAGAAAGCCAAACAAAAGTACTTGGAAACAGCTTAAAAACAATTAAATGTCTCCAGTTGATAAACCAAGTGCATTAAGAAGTCCATTAGGTGCCATCAGATGCCTGTTTAATCACTGTGCACATTTATTAATACCCAATATTTTGATTAGGAGATTCATTATTTGTACAGGTGTTTGAATCCTATTACACGGTATCATTCTTCAAGAATTACTTTGAAGTTTTTCTGTGGTACATCAGCTTTTCTGATGCTGCTGTGTGGATTTAGCTGGGGGTGGGCAGTCAGGTTGAGAGCTTACTGGGTGGGAGCAGTAAGATAGGGTGGGAAAAATTCCAGCCTGGAAACCTGGAGAGCTGTTGCTGCCAGCCTGTGTGGGCAATATGGAGCTAAGATGGAACCAGTGGTGAAAAGGGACCAGTCCATGTTCCTGGACACCATTCAGGGTGGAGGCAGCCCGAGTCAAGCACCAGACCTACAGCCAACCTCAGATTGTGGCCAAGCTCAGGACAGGCTTGGCTGGTCTTTAGCCCTTTCCAGCACAGTAGAAAGAGCCACCCGTGGTGGGGCTTTGTGTCTCTCTCTGTACGCGTCACGCCTCTGAACTTGGCTCCTTAACCTGGCCGTGGTTTCATGCAGAGACTATGTGGCAGGACTCTGTGGAAGCCACATCTCCCAGTGTGTTGCTTGAGCTTCCTTCCAGCTGGCACACACCCAGAGCTCATATTTTGGGGGAGTATTGTGCTTTGGAAAGGGTTCTTTCCCCATGTCAGCTGGGAATGATGGGAGTTGCCATCCCACAAGCTGATGCAGTGAGTGGACCAGGTAGTTGCTCTTTGCAGAGTGTTCCCAGGAGATACATTGTCGGATTCTGAAATGGAGGAACAGGAAGGGGGAAGAAACCTTTGCTGCTCTTCCAAGGTCACTTCCTGAAGTTTCCCAGGCTGACCATGAGAACAGACCTCTTTTGGGGGAGATGGGAGGGGGTTCAGGAGAGGAGGGGTAGCAGGTATGGGACCCCGTCCTGTGAGGAGGCATTGGGGGAGATGAGCTGCCCAGTTGTAGCATCCAGTGAGAACCACCCGTTACTGGAAAGGGGAGAGACTGCGGAGAAATGTCCTTTTGGGTGCAGCTCTTGCATGGGCAGAGGTCTGTCCTTTCAGCTCGACAGAAGGCTCTTTGGGGCTGCACTGTCCTGCTCGCTGTGATGCTTTAATAAAGATCGGCATTGCAAACGGTTGCCTTGTGCTTTGGAGCCTGTGGGAGAGTTGGGGGCTGGCACACTTCCAAGCAGGCTGGGTGCAAGGACTGAACCGCACATTCACGCTGTCTACATCGGTGTCTCCTCCTTGCAGCCCTCCTTCTGCTCCGAAGCTTTATGGCACACGATCTCTTCTTCCAAGATTTGCTTTAGAGTGTTTTTGGTTTTCCCACATGAGTAGCAAAGGACAGGCATGACATGTTCAGGGTAAGAAGTGTTCCCCTTCCTTTGAGATGGGCACATGAGCAAAGAGTTGTCTACCCTATCCGTGCTTCCTGTATGACTGATGTTTCCTTTAAATGTGGCAGGCGTTCAGCGATCTCAGGGCTTTCCAGGGGTTTTCTTTTCTTTTTAAGAAAACAGCCTCAAAAGTGACCTCTGGTGCCAAGATCTTGATTTCAGGCACAGCAAGCTGTGGAAGGACCATTCTGGATCCCAGAGGGCAATCCAGTGTTCTTTTCCCACATGATGCCCCCAGACATGTGGGCAGAGCTATAGTTCGGTTTTATCCCATGTCCCATTTAAAAATAATAATTTAAAAAGCCTATCTTATGCTTTTTGTAAAGGACATTGCAAAGATGGAAAAATTCTGACTAAAATGTGAAAATGAAAGTCTTGGCTGTTTGCATCAGCCAAACTTCCCATGGGTCATCCTTCCAGCATGGAGAGGACCATACCATATCGGAATGTCAAATGGTTGCCCAAACTGAAGAGTAACCAAAGTCAGATAAAAAGGTCTTAACTGAGTCCTCGTGTGATCGAGGGGAATAGAGGTCTCACCCAGCCCTCAGAGCTGGATGTGTCTGTCAATTTTGCTCTTTCGCACCACCAGCTTTTTAAAGCACGCATTCCTTTCCACATCATTGGTACACCGCCCACTAGCCAAAGCTTTCTGGGCTGTTTATAAAGATTAAAACTTTTATGGTATGTTGCAAAACCCAGAAGTATGCAAGCAGATAAATATGCAACAGAGCAGGGAGAGGAGGTCTTAAAATAATTTTTAACAGTCAACAAGAAATAGAATTCAAGGCAGAATTTAAAATCTCTTCATATATTAACAAGTGCTTGAGAGAAGAAGGTATTAATTTGGTGCTGAAAAGATAACAGTGTTTGTGGGTGCCAGTTGGGCCTTGTGGAAGAGATCATTCCACAATTGGGGTGCCATCACTGAGAAGGCCCTGTTGCTCATGGTTATTTCCTGCGTTCCCTGAAGCAGCCACGTGAAGGAGGTGCTCAGAGGCCAAACATGCCACACGGGCAGGTGTGTCAGCAGAAGTGCCCCATGAGGCATTTATGTTCGGAACTTTGCAAATTTTGGTAAATTCTCATCCAGTAGAGGAAGAGGCGGCATCTGCAGGGGGTGGCTCTGGTGCAGGAGTTTCTGTTTTGGACCAGACCCCCAGGGTTATCTGGAGTGCTGGAGAGTGTGCTCGACCCAGGGCCTGCCTTCCGTGAGAAGGAAGTTTCCACAAGAGGAATGGGCTGCATTTAGCAAAGGACCATCTGCCTGATTTTGGGAAGGGGGGTCCCTCCCATATGCATTGAGGAGCATCTCCTGATCTTACGTGTCCCGGGGAAGTCCACCCCACATATATCTGCCCTCCTCCTCATATTGGGGTACTCCTTATCATCCAAAAACCTCCACCTGAAAGGCTTTGATCGGGGGCGGTGGGTGGACAGAGGATCGATAATTCTGTTGTCGGTCTGCTTGTGCCCTGCATGGTAAAGCAACCGAAAAACGACATCAGGCTGGGTTCTGCTTCAGCCACCCAAGCCAGTGCAAAAAACAAGGAAGAACGAAACGTGTTGCTAAGCAAAGGTGGAATTTTTGGAGCGAGCAAAGAAGCAGCACAGGAAGAATATTTTTTGCTCATTGCACGTTGTTCTTTTGAAACGTCGGGTTGGGGAGGGCGCTTTCTTAGCACTGAGCGAGGGGTGGGGTGATGTAGGCAGGCGCGGCACACAACCTCCTGAAGCTCAACATGAATTACGTTTTGAAGAAGCACCTGGGAGCCGCATTCTGCCACTGGGTGGGGAGAAAGGCAAGCAGGCCTCTAGGGACCAAGACCCCCACCCACCAGCCTGCCTTGAGCAAACACCCACCTTTGTGAACGGGGGAAAATGTTGCAAAAGCAGCTGAGTCCTCAAACCATGATTGGAGGGAAAGGGTTGTGCCCGCGGGGGGGACCCCAGAACACCGGACGGGCATGGCTGGATGTCTGGATTCGGTCCCCAGCCCTGAGCGTCTGCACTCGGGAGGATTTAGCACAGAAAGACGTGCAGGGTGTTTCTTTGATGGGAGGCAGTCCCTGGCTTGAATGGACAGCTGTGGGTGTGAAGAAGGCCATGGGTGGGTTGGGGAACATCAGGGGAAGAGCAGGCAGGATGAGAAGAGGCTGGAAACCGAATCCTGTGGGATCCAGGTGAAAAACTGCCTTTGTGCCTCTGGGGCTTTGTGGTGGTGGTTTTCAAATACCTGCCAAGTGGAAGTGGAGCAGCTGAAGGTTGCCAGGGGAACCCTGCAGAGTCCATCTGGCTGAGGCAGGGGTTAATGTGGAGCCGGGGCAAATGGATTTGCAGACCAGGAATCACCTCTTCCATCCCTGCACTGCTGCCTAGCCTCCCTCAGAGTGTTGTTCTGAGGACCAGGGTTGGGGATGGACCGTTCCGCAATTTGGAGGAAAGGGGTGCTAAATGCAAAGGCGTCTCAGTGATGGGTCAGGTCTTGGATTCATTCTGTGACTTCCGGAGGGGCGGTATGGTGAGGCGCTGGTTCTGGGTCCCAGTCCTTGCTGGGGGCAGCATTCCAGTGCTGAGCCTGAGCATTTGCAGCGAGAAAAACCTCTGTTCGAGGACACTTGGGGTTCGATTCTGTGAACGGGAAAAGAATCCTATAGCGCGTTGCTGAGGCATGCTGGAAGCTGGAGACTGTTTTCTGTCTGAATATGTGTAGGATTTCATCCCGGAAGTGGGGTTGGCTCCAGATTTCCCCATATCGAGAGTAAAGCTGTTAAAAAGAAGGGGTCTTTTGCACGTCAGGGCTTATTCCAATCCCATTGCTTGCATGAAATGTGGGTCCAGCCTGTGATGAATCTTAATGGGTTGAGATCTCCGGGAACGGCCCCTGCCAAAGCAAATGACTCACCCAGCCATGCACTTTGGTCTTCCTGTCGTCACGCGTGTGCAGAGAAGCTGTCCGTGATGCGTTAATCGACTGTGGGTGGTGGCATGTCAGGTAACCATGGTGATGGTGCAATGCACTGGCTTGTGATGGCTGCAGGAGAAGACGTTCTCTCAACAGAATGGTTTTCCGGGGATGGTTTTAGGTCAGAAGCGTTTCGGGAACAAATCTCTTTTCCTAGCACAGAAAAGGCCCCCCGAGCCTGTGGCTGTAACCGCGCGTCCTTGGCTCCATGACACGATCCCGCGAAGTCCTCTGATGGCGGTGTTGGATGTGCATTTTCCATGTGTGCAAGCTGTGGCCGGAGAGACGCCAGCACTGGCACTGAAGGCTTCCAGCAGGGCAGCAGATTAGGGGTTAAAGGTTGGGCATCTTGGCCCCGCCTTTCCCACCTTGGGCCACGCCCCCCGGGCCTCCTTGAAATGGAGTTTGGCCTGCGGGCAAAGAGGCATTCAACACCCCCATCGTGAATGACTTGACCGTAGGGTGGCCCAATCCACCTGCTCTCTGAGCCGGAGGGCAAGATGGCGGCAGCGGTGGGGTGTCCTCCATGGGGGATGTAGGAGGAATCTGTTCAGGGGTGGAATTCACTGGATTCCTTGGGCCCCACATGTGGCACAAGCAGTGTCCCTCTTGCATGCACCGGTCAGAGAAGATTGGGCACCGGGAGGGATGCTGGGCACGGTCGCTCACGGCACCCTCCTCGGCATCCTGCGGCTGTGGCCCACCCCATCCACCTCCACACCTGAATGCAGAAGACATGGGGAAGACCATTTTTATTTATTTATTTTTAATTTATTTTTCGATTTATATCCTGCCTTTTTCCTACAAAGGGCTCAAGGCAGCTTACATCATTCTCCTCCTCCATCTTATCCCCACAACAACAACCCTGTGAGGTAGGTTGGGCTGAGAGTCTGTGACTGGCCCAAAGTCACCCAGTTGGCTCCATGGCTGAGCAGGGGCTAGAACCCAGATCCCTGAGTCCCAGTCCCATGCTCTTAACCACTACACCACACTGGCTCACACAGTGCTGCCCCCCTCCCTTCCCTGTGGGAGCTGCCCCGTTGTGCCAAACGGTAGGGCCGGCTTGGCAAACACCCCTGGCGAGAAGGTTCTGCTCTGCGGGGCACCCAGGTGGAAAACCAGCCTTGTTTCAAAAGAGCAGGGCTTCTGAAGGCCATCTTCTGAAGCAGGTATATGCCTTCTGGAGGAGACGGTCCTTTGAGAATGCAGGCCCCCAGGTTGGAGGAGGAGGAATCGGTCCAGGGCAGCCAGTCTGTTTCATAGGCCTCGAGGATATTCTGGGGTACTGAGAGGGGCCCGTGTCCATCAAACTCAGTGTTGTACACGCTGATGGGCAGCAACCCCCCAAGGTTTCCAACGGGGTCTTTCCCAGCCTTACCTGGGGATCTCTGTGGTCAGCTGGGACCTTCCTGCTTGTGGGTTCCATCGCTGAGCCGTTGCCCCTTTTATGACTGCTCCTGCTCCTTATCCTTGCTTGGAACACCAAGGTTGGCTTCAGATCTCTCTTCGGACTGGAGCTTGGTTCCAAATTGGATGCTAGGAATGAAGCCTTCTGTACAGAACCACCAGACCTGCTGAGTAGAAGAAGCAGGGGAGCAGATTAGGGTTGAAGGTTGGGAGAAACTTCCTTGGTGCAAGAGCTGTTCAGCAGTGGAACAGGCTGCTTTGAGATGTGGAGCGTTCTTCTTCCCTTGAAGGCACTGAAGATGTTGCTCCCCCATCAATGGATCTGCTCCTTCAGCACACAGGTAGACCCTCCCAGTCCTGGTTGATTCCTGCTCCCACAAGCTGCAATGGAAGCACCCCAAATACTCAAATACAAAAGGCTTTAGAGCACTTCTAACATATAATATGGGGACACCACGGAGAAGTCCCTGCCTCTGCTACTCAGCAACATAAGAGCTCTCAGCAGAGACCGGAGGGCTGGGCATCCCCTGCCGGACTTAAATTTCCAGGCAGGTTCCAAAGGCAGGATCAAAAGACTTTATTCCAAGTGGAAGCGACACCTTCCACACTCACATCACTGCACGATGCATGTTGTTCCGAAGGATGAGAACTGAAGGAAGAACTGGTGACTGGACCTCTTGTGTTAAGCTGTCAGCTGTAACTGATGGATGACAGATACCTGGCTCTAGAGTGTGAGTGTGGGCTGAAAAAATGTAGCTCCTCAAAATGAAAACAGGTTCTGCAAGAGCATCTTGACAAGAAGCAGTGTCTCAAAACAAGCGTCTGCTGGGGCTCCAGTCCTTTGCTGGCTGTTTCTCTTCTTCCTGCTATATTTTGATTTGCAGTTTGCAGGACGAACAGCCTGCCTGTGAAGGGAACACCGTAGCCCCAGCACCTTTCAAAATCCATACTGGGGCAGTGCACCTCTGTCTTCCAATCGCTGGGGAACATGGGTAGGAAGGTGTTACGGTTCTCCTGTCCTGCTTGCACCTTCCTGTGAGCACCATGTTGGCCACTGGGTAAAAAAAATTGCTGGACTGGATGGACCCAGATCGCATCCCCAGGGCTGTTATGTTCGGATTCCCATCGGGGCGGGAGAAAGCATTGCTGGAGCACTGCATGCGAATGGCCACACGTGCACCCCAGGCAAGAACAAGCATCAGTTCTTAACTAGACCCTCAAAGAGGGGAGCTGCGCCCCCTTTCCATGTTTCTTGCCTTCCGGTGCATCACAGCTCCTTGTGCACCCAGATTAGCATCCGAGTAGAGCAAGAACCCCCCAGTGCACCAGATCCAGGTCTGTGTTGGGACCGGGAGGGGCGGTTGGTCTTGGTGCACAGTCCTTGGAGGAGGAGGAGCACTGGGAGGAGCACTGGGAGGGGTGCTCAGAATGGGGGCCAGCTCCAGATGTTGAGATAAGAGAAGCGGAATCGCTTGTCTCAAGGCCAGACTCCCCAGGTGGGCAGGCGGTCTCTGCGCAGGGGAGGCGTGCTCATTTCCAAAAGCCCCCCCCCCCAAGAGGATGAGGCCCCAACATACTCAAAAGGAGAGTCCCTGGAGGCGAATGCTAGATTGGGTTCAACGAACTGCTCTGTGCATGCTCAGAGATCCCTTCTGGGTGATTGTGCTTCTGGAAAACGCTCTGGGGAATAAAGAGCTTTTTGCAAAGAAAGGTCCGTGGCTTTGAATGTGTGGAGAAAGGAAACCTCACTGACAGCAGGCCTGTATGGTCCAGCAGTCTGTTCACAAAGAGACCGAGAGCTGCTCACAGGAAACCTGCAAGCAGGACAGGAGTGCAACAGCACCCTCTAACCCATGTTCCCCAGCAACTGATGCATATAGGCAACTGGCTCTGACCCTGGAGGGAGCAGGTAGCCATGAGGATTAGTAGCCATGGTTGGTCTTTTTCTGCCCAACCCACTTTTAAAGCCTTTCAAAGTGATGGTCATTACCACATCTTGTGGTGCTGAGATCCACAGTTTAACCATGCGCCATGTTGTAGCACACTTTGATGTATGCATGTTTTGTGCTTTTATCCCCCCTCTGGGCCACTTTGTAATGGAGAAGTGACATCATGTAGTTCAGACCCATGTTGACCCCCAAATGTTTAATTCTGGTCCAAGAGCTTTGGTGTTTGCTAAAGAAGCATACGAAATGTATCTAGTTCCTGTGGATGCTAGATGAAATCTCCATTTGGGAGTGAGAGCAGGGCAAATTTTGAGTTCTCTTGGCTTTTTCATCCCAAACACAAGGAACTTTAAAAAGTTGCATGAAATTCATAAGTTTTTCATGCATGTCTCCTAACATGCATTGCTGTGTACATTCTGGTCTTCTATACAGATATTTTGCTGTCAGTTATCCTCAAGTTATGCATGATCTCCCTCCATGGATGCATCTTCTTTTTCATGGCCAAATTTCAAAGAGTGTGAATTTCGAAGAATTACTGAGTTGGAGCTTGCCTTGTGGCCCAAAAATGCAAAATCAGGAAAAATTAAAATGCAAACTGAATGAATTGCTGCCTTCCGTCCTTTGTTTGAGATCAAGTGGCAGGTTCAGTAGGATTTCCTGTGGTCCAAGGTGTGTCTTTAGGACTATCAGAAAGAGAATATAGATTTTGCAAGTAAGATGACTCAGTCTGCCCCATGCTCTTAATTTGTAGAAATCGTTCAGGACACAGTACTGTGTGACTTCCTGGCAGTCCTTTGCTATTGTTTAACTATAAACATCCCAACCCATATTGATTTACCTCTCCTTCACCTGCCTGCCCTCAGGTTTCTAGTGAGAGATGCCAACTTGAGGACTTCCCTTCGGAAAAGGATGTTTGTTTGAACTGGCAGCTGCTGAAATGTCAGCTCTAGGCAAATAGCAACTGCAGTTGGAGTTCCAGTAACACTGGGCATTTTTTTCTTTGAAATTAATCCTGGAAAGGCTTAATTTAGGCATGCCAGGGAGAGGGTTCATCCAAGTTAAGGTGGTCTTTGTCTAATAGCATTGACACAAAGGGAAAGGAGGTTTGGCTTGATTTCTTAACAGGAAAACTGAAAATATTGGTAATTATATCAGCTATGCTGATTTTCTTTCTGAAGCACTGACAAATTTTTGACAAGACAGGGTTTTTGTGGGGTTGATTGGATCTCGGGATCTCACCCAGGGGTGCAGAACCTCTCAGGCTTGCTGATCAAATGTGGCCCACCTGATGGTCCCAGGGTGGCCCTGTCCCTTCCTCAATTATTGGGTGGTTTGGAGCTGTGGCCTCCCCCCTCCACCAGCTCCCCCATTCGGAAAGGCTGAGATCGGTCTGCAAGGCTTAGACACCAGCAATAGGAGTCTGAAGCGCAAATAGGGCTAGTAGATTCAGATGCTCGGCCCTGCCCCTCCGGCCCTGGCCCACCCCTCTGGCCCTGGGCCCACCCCATTGGCCCTGGCCCCGCCCCTCCGGCCCTGGGCCCACCCCATTGGCCCTGGCCCCGCCCACCACTGGAATGCGGCCTGGGAGTCGCTCTGCAAGGGAGTGCAACCCACAGTTGAAAGTGGCCCCGCACCCCCATTTAACCAATTAGCTGGCCTGGTTGAAAGCGTTTCAGGCTCCTGAACGCGTCCTTCCGGTTCCTCGGGCCAGCAGGTACTTGCAGGGCAACTTTTGGTGCGAGAACAGAGCCAGAGCTAATTCACGGCCAGGCGGAAGGGAGGGAGGGAGGGAGGGAGGGAGGGGCAGGCTGGCTCACTGTCCACGGGACCCTGGAACTGGGGCGCCAATGCAGCCTCCCCCCCCCCCACAGGATCCTGCAGGGGCCCTCCAGTGCCAATGGAATTTTGCTTCCCTTACCCTGAAGCCTATGCAAGGAACAGTTGCAATTGTAGCATTGCAGCTGAAGAGGGAGGGGTTAACACGCCCAAGCCCCACATGCTGAAACCCCTTCCCCAAAATCACACGAGGGCAGTCAAGCTTAGAAAACAATCCCTTGGTGCCAGTGGGAGTTTTTGCTTCGCTTCGCTTCACTTTGCTTAATTGTCAGGACTGGGGGTGCAGATTCTGGGGGATCACAGGGGTGTAAGGGAGGAGTAATTTTCCCTGGTTGCTGTTTGTTTGTTTGTTTAGTAAGCTTCTATGCCATCCCATTCGCCGAAGCCTCGGGGCGGCTCACAACAATAAATAAATACATATTAAACATATAAAAACAATGTAATTGGAGACATCCTGGCCAAAGATATAAAATCAATAAATAAAGCTAACAATTAAAATGACGTTTAAATAAAAAGGTCTTGACCTGGCGCCGAAAAACAAATAACGACAGCGCCAAGCGGACCTCTCTGGGGAGCGCATTCCATAGATTGGGCGCCACCACAGAGAAGGTGCTCTCGCTGCACAAAATTCAAAGTTTGGCCTGCCAACCTTTTTAGTTTCGGAAAGACCCTGGGTATGATCTGAAAGGACTTGGGAGAGAATAGCATCAGACATGGTGAGATTTACTCTTGAGTAAGTACAGCTAGAATCGTGCTGGAAATATCTTTGGGGAGACAGTGTTACACAGTGGTTAGAGAGTTGGACTGGGACCCAGGATACCTGGGCTGCAGTTCCCACCTGGCCAGGAGGTTTCCTGGATGACTCAGGTCCAGCCACACACTCCCAGTGTGACCCGCTCCACAGGGTGGTTTTGAGGTCAAAATGGAGAGGAGGGAAGCCCACGTAAGCCACTGTGGCTTCTTTGAAAATACTTCAGGATATAAATTGGATGTGTTTGTGCATGGTTACCTGGAAAAGATAGGATAGCCCCCTTCTGATATTTGAAGGGCTGTTCTATACAGAGGTAGTGTTGTATAGTGGTCAGATTGCTGGGCTGGGATTGGGGAGATCTAGGCCCTGTTTCCCACTCAGCCACAAAGCTTACAGGGTGGCTTTGGGCCAGTCTCAGAATCTCGGCCCAACCTACCTCACAGGATCATCGTGAAGATCAGGTGGAGAGCAGGGGGAGAATGATGGAAGCCATTTTGGGTTCCTTGGAAGGACAAGGGGCAGGGTATAACTATAATTTAAAAAATGCACTGAAAGTGAAATCGCAGCTGGCCCGTGATGACTCTTTCCCCTTCCGCAGACTCCCCTTCTCAGAAAACAAGCTCGCGGCCATTCTCGGTGTCTCCTGCAGTTGTGAGTCACTTCCGAGCTCAGCTATAAAATGTGCGTTGATTCACCGAAGGTGTTCAACACTTTTCTGGGCACTTGGCAGGCTGGGGCAAGAGGGGGAGCTTTGCCCCCCCCCCCCCGGTGATTCTGTGCTTTGCGTGAAATATTCAATGCAGGTTTGCAAGAGCTGCCTTAGGGCACCAGGAAATGCCAGAATCACTTTCGTTTTTTAAAACCCGGAATTCCGTTCTGTTCTGTCTCTGCATTAAGCGGAAAAGCGAGCATACATGTTTTAAAATGTGGGCCTTTTCTCTCAGATTGAATATTTCCATGCGTCGACTGCTGAACTGCAGCTCGGTGCTTGGGGAAGAGGGATCTCTGGGAGGCAGCTTAAGGGGCGGCCCTGCCATGAGGCAAAGTGAGGCCGTGGCGGGTGCTGAGGAGTGGGGCACAGTGGCAATGTGTCAGGGCAAATCCTTCTGCACACAGCTTGCCCTGCACACCCCAAGGGACCCTCCTCTGTCATCGGTGTTGTACTAAGATAGTCTGTGTTGATTTTCCCCATGAAGTACTACACAGGTTAGGACCACAATACCAAACAGTGCCTGTTCCATTGTGAACTGGGGTTCAGCGAATGACCACAAGAGCAGGGTCTTTCCAGTGGTGACCCCTGATTGTGGAATGTTCCTCCCAGCGAGGTCTGCCCAGCACCAGCATTGTAATCATGTCACCAGGCCAATGTTTTGCTGACATTTGATGCCACCTGGGGGAGACTGAGCACCTGCTGTCATATTTGGTCCTCATATTTCCACTGCTGCTCCCCATCTTTGGAACTCCCTCCCTAGGGAAATTTGCCGGGCGCCATCTTTATTTTCCTTTTGGCGCCAGAGGAAGACATAAACTTTTTAGGATTTTTTAAAAACATTTCGCCTGAATGCTTGTGGCCCTTTTCATATTGCTTTCAAGGAGGTATTTTGTTGTGTTTTAATTGGTTTTAATGTGTTTTGTCTTGTTAATATGTTTTATGTATTGTAAGCTGCCTAGGAAGGCCTATGCAGTTAGAGGCAACCTATAAATACATGAATAAATGAATACTGCAAAGAGATCAAACCAGTTAGTCTTAGAGGAGATCAGCCCTGACTGCTCTTTAGAAGGCCAGATACTGAATGCAAAACTCAAATACTTTGGCCACCTAATGAGAAGGAAGGACTCCCTGGAGAAGAGCCTGATGCTGGAAACAATTGAGGGCAAAAGGAGAAGGGGATGGCAGAGGGTGAGGTGGCTGGATGGGGTCACTGGGGCTTGGGTGGATTCTGGGGGATGGAGGAGGACAGGAGGGCCTGGAGGAATGTTGTCCATGGGGTCGTGAAGGGTCAAGCACAACTTTGCAACTAAAGAAAACATAAATAAATATAAATAAATATATATTGCATTGGTCGTTGCCTTTAGCTACCTCAGATGTTCTGTGCTCAGAATTTACGTGATGCTTTTATCACATTGCCTATTAGAGTTGCCATTCTTGCAAGCGCCTCACAAATTCTTGGATTTTGGGCAGCATAGGAACAAAAAGAAAAAGGAAAAGCTTCCGCTTCACTTCCAGCTGGCTTTTGAGCATGGAATTCTTTCATTCTTCACCTCGAATCCAGAAAGGTGAAAATCAGGTCATTCCACAGCGGAATTTAGAAACACGCAAAATTCTTTCAAGTATGTGGATGCCTTCCTCCTGGTTCGGAAGTGGGCTGTGCTCCATGCTTGGAAGTGCAGGTGCTCTGAGATTGGGCTGGTTCGTTGCACTGATAGGCAGCAGAGTTCTGGAGGTGGACTATTAGCCACAGTTTGGGGCCAGCCAAGAGCCGATGGGGTCAAAGAGAAGGGCAGAATCAAAGGAAAAGCAGAGGGAGTGGAGAAGCTAACCATGTAGCCTCTCTTAAAGGGTTGTTGTGAGAATAAAACGGAGAGGAGGTGTCGAACCACACAAGCCTCCTTGAATTCTTTGTTGGAGAAAAAGAGGGAGAAAAATACAGTGCAGAATAAATGAAAATAGTTAGTTGGAAATGCACGTGAGCTGCAGTTTCCGATTTGGGTTTGGGAGCCCACATTTTTTCCTGGGGCTGCTGCAAGTGCTAATCTGCAAACAGTCTGCATGTGCTAATTTCAATTTATATATGCAGATCTGGAAATCATGATCGAGGTTTATTTAAATCGCGCCGAAGGCACCATCAGCCGATTAATTTCTCGCACTTGCAATAAGATAAACACTTCATTTGCATCCCACTCCTCATAAATCCAGTGTATAAATTACTGTATTTTTCGCTCTATAAGACACACCTGACCATAAGACGCACCTAGTTTTTAGAGGAGGGATCCATGGAAAGCTTCCTGATAATCACAGACACATTCCCCACCACTTCCCTATGGGCTTCATTAAAAGACGGGCTGCCATTTGAAAACACACACCGACCTGTGATTAACAGCTCTCACCTGCGCCGGGGGGGGGGAGCAGGGCGCGCCGAGCACGTGCCGGCCAGGTGGAGCCACGGGGTGCAGGCAGCCTGCAGTGTCCTGGGTGTCGGGCACACACACATTCGCTCCATAAGACACACAGACATTTCCCCTTACTTTTGAGGGGGGGAAAGTGCGTCTTATAGAGCGAAAAATACGGTAACTTGCCGTCTCTGCGTTCCTGTAACACCCTCCTGCTGCATCCCACTTGGTTAAGCTGCAAGTCAAAGCTCCTAATGGCACTTCATTGCTATGCAAACAATTTAGGAAGGGGAGGGAGGAAAATTCTTCGTAAAGAGGGCGGAGTGTTAGCCCTTTGAGGGGCTACTTGAATCCAGGGCTAGCAACACCCATGATGGATAGCATAACAAACCATGGCTTCTCCCCTAGGAGGAGAGAGGGGCACAGGCTTTCGTTCCTTTGTTCATTTCTTTTGAGGATGTGTTCCGGGATCTTGGTTGCTACTGTTTATGTGATGCACGAGAGGCGCCTGCCATCTGCGGGGCCTTCTTGGTTGTGGCCTCTGTGGAACGCTTTCCTGCGTGAAGTGTGAGCAGTCCTCCCGGGCAAGGATGATAATGCATGCAGAAGGGCCTGGATGCAAGCCCTGGCCCTCTCCAGGGAGGGGTGGGAAAGACACCCGCTCCAGACACGGGTGTGCTGATCACTAACCCACACAGGTGGGTTCTCTGTGGGTTGGCAGTGAACCATGGGCTGTTGCTGCAGCAGGTTGTCTGAACCAGTCAAGGTGAAGCGGCGGTGGTTGAGGATCCCTCCCTCTCTTGGGGATTTAGTGTCAGAGAGCGGGCCGGCCTCTTGCACCCCAGGGGCTGCCGCGGGAGCTGCCATTGCTGTGGGATGTGGAGGCGCTGGCCCACGGGGAGGGCCTCGCGGCGTCTTCGGCTGTGCCCAGAGGAGTTTCTCAGGCCAAGCGTGAGAATCAGGCAGGTGCAAGGCCCCGTCCCTGGCCCAGCGGGAAGCGGGGGACTGAGGGAAAGCTTTCAGTTTGGATTCAACTCTTGACATGGGCAGGGGCCTCTCTTTCCTGCTTGGGGAGAAGCTATTTAGCAGTCAAGCTGTCCTGTTATCTGGAATCTCAGTAAAGAATCACATTTCAAAAGCCTGCCTGGAGTTTTAGGATGTGAGGTGGGGAGGGAAGGGACCAGCTCAGGACAGTCACGTCTTTGAAGGTGTGTGCACCCTGGCCTGTATCGTCTTTCTCAAAAGGAAGCCATTTTGTAAACCTCCTGAGCATGTGCTTTCCTTTGGGTTCTTCCCAGAGTATGTCTTGAGGTACTGGATGTGGCCAGTGCACCGTCCTTGTACCATCCCTCGTGTAGGGGAAAAGTACGTTGACCCTTTCAAGGATTGCCCATGACACAAGAAGAAGCTGAAGTTGTGAGAGAAGGGGACATGCACGCTCACATCCAAAACTAACCTTTCCCTTCCTTCTTTTTTCTCTTTCTCTTTTCTTTGCGTGGCTGCTCTCTGGGTGTCTTCAATGGGAAATCTACAGAACTCCCTGCTGAAGAAGGTAGGTGATACGATCACGAAGTACTGCTTTATTTGTCTTCTCCAAGAGGCCCCACCATTCAATTATATGAATCTGAGTCCGTTTCACCTCTACCTTCCTTCTTGAGTTTTTATTTAAGGAATTCTTAAAAGCTCGATGATCTTACATAACACAGAGCTTGTGCGATTTTTTTTTTAATCTCCATGGCTTGTCTGGGGCTAAGTTCAGTCAAAACAGTTTCCCCCATGCAAGGGTAGAGTGTGGCTTGTTGTTGAACTGTGGATTGTCTTTGAGCTCTGGGGCCTTCTCTTGGATGAACCCAGCCGTGATAGCAAGCCATGGTTGGTTAGCCTCAGAAAACCCCTGATGAGAATCCATGGTTTGTTGTTGGGTTGTGAACTGTGGTTTGTTTGTGGTTAACAAAACATGGTTTGTTAGTGCAGACAAGAAAATAGCCCATGGTTGAAAGACAACCCACATTCGACTCTTGAGTTAGGTTTATCATGTTGACTGAACCCAGCCCACAACTTCTTCACAATGAAGATCCCGCATTAAGATGTCCACTTTCCCGGTGGGCTTCAGAGGTACCCAATGACTAAAAGGACATAAGATCAGGGGGACCTTCCCATTCAGATCTCTGCTTGCCCATGGAATTCACGGGCTGCTTGTGGGCCAGTCACTTCTTTTAACCAAACCAACCTTGCAGGGATGTTGTGAGGATAAAAGCAGGGGTGTCAGGTGGTCACAATCCATGTCAGAGTGGGCAAAGGAGCAGAGTTCCATTTGACTTGGCCGGGCCTCTCATCTTTTTAAGCTGAAGTTTGTTCCCCCCTGAGCTGGCAGGTGTGGGTCCGTGCACTTGAGCTCTGGTCTCCTTGGGGTATTTCTCTGATTCTAGGAATTCTGTATTTTTGCACCCCTTGCTAGGAAAGTCACTCCTGGAATTGATACTCGAGCAGTTTGAAGACCTCCTCGTGCGCATTCTGCTTTTGGCGGCCTTCATTTCATTTGTAAGTATGAGCCACTCAGTGGTTCAGATATGGGGCTAACGCTGTCCCGCTCGGAGTCCCCATCGTGCCCGTGGGACAGTGGGAAAAGGGGACCGCTGCTGCTTCCTTTAGGGGAGGTGTGGGCTCCATGCTAAGCCTGGAAGGATTCCCCGAGGACCAAATTCTGCATGAACATCACTCGCATTCTGAGAGCAGAGTGATGCTTGCCTGTGGGGGGGGGGGGGTCTCATGCCTTACCATTTAATTTTGGCTCTGTTGAGAAACTTGAGGAGGAGCAGTGAAATGAAGCCCATGCTCTCTAGTTCTCGTTTTTTAAAATACTGCTGAATTTCTCCAAATGCTGAATTCTGGCCGAAATAGCTCAGTACTTTCTTTCTGCACAGTGCAGGAATGGGTCCATCTAACGTTCGCCAAGAAAACGAGCGGAGTATCTCAGGGCAGGCGTGGCATTGATGTTTCCATTTGGTTTTGCAGAGGAAATTGGAAAGCCATCGGCTTGCTATCTGCAGCCAAATTGGGCAAGAGTAGGCAACTTTCGGGCCAAATCTGGCCCTCTTGGGCCTTTGAGATTCCTCTGTGGCCGCCCTGTTCCTCCAAACATTGAGCATTTGACAGTTTTGGGTTTTTTTGCCCATTTCCCCTCATCCTGAGAGGTTGAGCCGTGTTCCCTAAGTTACGATAGAAAGAGCTTTAAGTAGCACTACTAGTAAGGTTTATTGTATTGAGTCATAGACCATGACAAATTTACATAACTGAAACACCGATTTAACAGATAAAACCATAAATCTAATGTAACAAAACTTGTTATTAAAAATGGGCCAGCTATATATCAGGATGCATCCCCTGCAGAGCAGCCAGCTCTTATCTTAGCTGCAACGGTGAAAAGCGAAGACTATCCGAATCTGATAACAAGAACATTAGTTTTTCAGAGTCAGAATAAGCATTAGAGGCAGGTAGAATACCAGTCAAAAAAATATCTTTAGGCTCACGATATAGAGAGCAATGAATGTTGTAACATGAAAGATTTTCCATGTCAAGTGATCCACAGATACAGACACGGTGCTCCATTGCGATTCGAGAATATCCGTCAAACGAAAGATCTGTGGGCAGAGTTTGGAAGTGAAGGCCCTGTCAGGGCCCCCCTGAGGTTGTAGTTAGAGATATTAATTGGATCTAAAATGATAGCGCTTGATCAATTTAAACCAAGGAGCATTTCTTTGGAATTTGACATTGATAAATGGCCAATTGGGGCATCTCGACAGAATCCCCAGTCCCTAAGATGAGAATTATCAGCTGTGGCCCCTAGAAGAATGGAATATCTAACCATGATAGAATTAAGAAACCTTGATTGTTTAGGATCTTTTGATGGTGGGCATGTCGTGAGTGGAGCCGGCTGGAGCCGGGGGTCAGACTAGATGGCCCAGGAGGCCCCTTCTGACTCGCTCTGTTTCTATGTTTCTATAATAACAAATTCAGTGATTTATAGCTTAAAGAACTGAGACTGGAGGAGCTGTTTCTATTCCAATATTTTATGATTGCTAGGTGTGCGCGAGCCCTAAAAGAGGGGAATCTTGTTTCCAAAAGAGCTTTAAGAAACAATTGGTCGGTGATGGGTATTTGCCCCGCCCCTTCTGCTGTCTCCACCCACTTTCCTTCCGTTCTGCCCACAAATGGACAGCTGCCCCGGGGGCTTCTCTGTCTTTGAGTTCAGCCCTCAGGCTGAGAGAGCTCCCCCCGCACCACCGTGTGGGCCATTCCAGGAATAGCGTCCATGCACAGCACACTTAAAATGGCAACCTGATGTGCATGTGGGCACGCTTGGCCGCAAATATCTCCAAAGTCCAATTTGGCCCTTCTGCTGAAGCTACGCTTGCCATCGCTGGGACCCTCCTGAAGCACAACTCCCATCAGCCCCAGCGCTAAAGAAGATAAGGGATGAACTCCAGTAAGTTCTGGAGGGTGGCAGGCTTCCCATTGCTGCCGTCGGGATGTGAACACTTCCACGTGCAGAGTAAAACTTGTGGCCCATTTTAGCTTTGTTTATGCGGAATGGTAGCAGCCTCCCAGGCAGGAGCCTTTCCCAGCCCTCCCTGGAGATGCCAGGGATCAAACCCAGGACTAGCGGTGCACAGAGCAGCTGCCGAGCCCCTCCCACTCACGTTGATTCACTTGCAACATGGTCCTGCAAATGCGAATTCCCGACAAGAGGATGGGAGCAGAAGTCTTTGCTTTGACGGCCTGTGTGGTGAGTCTGACTCCAGGGCTGGATGGGAATTCAGGGCTTCGCTTGCAAAACTCGCCCTCACGCCCCACGCAAAATGCCAAGCACCAGGACAAGGGTGCGCAATCGCAGGCCCCTGTTCATCTCATTCCCAGTTTCCGCTTCAGTTTGCACGAACCTTGCTGCAATCCAGAAGCAGGGTGCTGCCGCCACCGAGGCTGTCTGCCATTGCTCCACATCGTGTCTTCCCAGTGAGGTACCAGAAGCGGCTGGATCTGCGTATAGCCGCTGGCTGCAGTGAGCCACTGAGCAGCAAGGCGGTCAGCCACTCCCTTTTCCGAAGCACTCCATGCCATTCTCCCCCCCGACCCTCATCCACCCACTCCACAACAGGGGCTTAGCATTCTGTGACCCCTGCACACGATCACACCTCTGCTTCTGCAAAGAAGGTTCTTCTGGGTTCGTTTCTTTCTCCTCTCCCCTTTCTCCTTTGCCTTCCTCTCCTTTCTTGTTTTTTATTTTTCAATACTTCTGGAAGCTGGTGGATTCTTGGCAAATTGCTGAAAACTTCTTGTTTCTCATTGGGTTTTCGAAGGACACTCAGCTGTGATGTTTGCTGGTAGAGGAAGTGGTAGACAAAAAAGTGTAGTTATTAAAGGCGCTAAAGAGGAAAGGGATTGGAAATGAAATGCACAGTTCTCGGAAAAACAGGGACCTTTTCAGGATCCATGTGGTGTCTCTTGAGACTGTGCAGAAGTCGATAGACCTGCTGCCATCGAAGGCATGTGACCAGGGGTAGCGGGGCTGCGTCTTTTTCCCATGCAGCCGAAATGCCATCCAGTTTTCTCTAACCCTCTCTCCCAATCTGCAGAATAAAAGCATTTTGAATAAACAAGCAATTGGGCCCGGTGGGTTTCCTTCTCCTCCCCACACTTTGTTTTCTAATTAACATCAATCACTTAATCCAATAAAAAAGGAAACAAAGAACCCGGCCCCAGTTCAGTGGGAATTCAGTCCTGCCTGTGCAAATTGCTCAGTTCCTTTTTCCGAGTGCGGCAGTAGCACCACAGGGACCAGCTCTTTTGCCCTCCTGGGCTGGCTTCCCCCTCCCGGAGAAGGAAAATTATGCTTTGCAGCTGCTTAAGGAATATTCCCAGGAAAATTCATCTGATGGAGGGGAGGGGGAGAAACACAGCAAACAATAATAGGGGACCAAGTAGATTTCCATTTGGTAGCTGCTGTTGAAAAGCGGTCTCTTTGGTATCAGACCGGATTCCTGTTTGCGGAGGCATCTAGGTTCTAGCCACTCGTCTTCCTTCCGTTGTACCCTGACCTGGGAAACGTACTTGGGCAGAGGAATTTGAGGTGCCTTCAACACCTGCCACTGCATTAAATAAGCCATTTAAGATATCCACAATGTTCAAAGCTTTTAGTGGGTAGTGAAAAATATTGCATGCAGACCAGCATCGGGGCCAAAATTGGGCGGGCGGGCTGTAGAGGTATCCTTACGGAAAGCCGTGAGCTTCCCCCCACTCCTCCTCCTTTTTGTTACGAGAAAGTGGCTGCTTTCCTTTTTTAACTTGTGTGTGCCACTTCACAGACTTTCCTGGGAACCAGAATACCAGAAATCAGAAATCAATTTCAGCGAGCGGTTCCTAAAAGGAAAGGATCACAGAATGAAACAAAGCTGTGTGGCTTCCGGCCCGTCCTCTCCCCAGATTTGTTGTTTAGTTGCAAAGTTGTGTCCGACCCGTCGCAACCCCATGGACAACACTTCTCCAGGCCTTCCTGTCCCCCACCATCCCCCAGAGTCCGCCCAAGCTCACGCCGACTGCCCCAGTGACTCCATCCAGCCACCTCATCCTCTGCCATCCCCTTCTCCTTTTACCATCTATTGCTCCCAGCATCAGGCTCTTCTCCAGGGAGTCCTTCCTTCTCATTAGGTGGCCAAAGCATTTGAGTTTCATCTTCAGGATCTGGCCTTCTAAAGAGCAGTCAGGGTTGATCTCCTCTAGAACTGACCGGTTTGATCGCCTTGCGGTCCAAGGGACTCGCAGGCGTCTCCTCCAGCACCGCAATTCAAAGGCCTCAATCCTTTGGCGCTCAGCCCCCCCCCCCCCAAAATTAGGACCTGCGTAAAACAACTCGGCATAACCGGACCTCAGCAAAAACAAGGCAGGACACCCCCACTGCTTAGGACATGGAAACACACGTCAGCGACCAACATACCCACACAAAACCTTCCTTAGCAGCTAGCAAAAACTCAAGCAGAGCAGAGAGCAATGGTGTGATCTAGCCAGGGCTCACAGGGACTCTGCCTCGGGAAATTTTGCAGAGCAGGAATGCTCGGCTTCTCATCCGCCCTTCGAGCTTCGAGAAACAGATTCTCAAAGCTACAGGACGGTGTTTGTGGCTGCAGACGGCCTTTTGGGGGTCTGGGTCCTCATTGAAGACTGTGCCAAGTGGAAGAAATTTCCTAGAACCGGTTTGCTCTCCCTGGATCAACACAGCACCCTCTGTTTTTTGGCTTTCCTTTGGAACTTGCTTATGGTGATGGAGGTTGGGGGTGGCACTAGTGCACCAAAATTTACTGGAGATTGCGCTGGTGGGCGTGACCAGAAAGGCCCTTCTCTCGTGGCCTAATAGAGTGGCCACCTCTCCCATTTTCTGAGGACAGTCCTCTTTGGGATGGCCATCAGAGGCCATCTTTGCATCATTGCCACAGTTCCCAAGTCTGTACCTCAACATGGCCACATTGTGCAAATGGGCATCCTCTTTGTCAGCAATGCTTTCGGGGAGGACGGTGGCTGAGTGGCCACTAAAAATGAGGATGGTCTCAGTGCAGATTCCTCCTCTCTCCCTCATTGCTGGGCTTTCCAAACTCTGGTGCATTTAGGGCCAGTCTTTGGAGCACCATTCCAGGGAATAAGCGATTAAAGTGCAGGCAAGCACCCCCCCACCAAGAAATGCACCCCCCCCCACTTTGATGTAAATTTTATTTATTTATTTGGATAATTTAATTCCATCCAATACGAATTATCTCTGGATGGCTTACAATATGATAAATACCTAATAAATACATCAATCAATAACAAGGTAAGATATGTTAAATGAGATAATATGCATGTCCATCTTTTTTTAATTTTTAAAGGTAATTTTATAATATAAAATACAACTAAAATGCATACAGGTGAAATAAAAGCATAGAAACAGAGCGAGTCTGTTGGGCCATATAGTCTGATCCCCGGCTCCAGCCAACTTTGCTCTTGACATGCCTACCATGTCTTGACATGCCTACCATGTCTTGACATGCCTACCATGTGCATGTCTACCCATATGACATTAAACATGCAATTAAGATAAATCTTAAAAATACTGTGCCACCCCATCATCAGGACCATACGATACATGTTACAGGGGAAAAACCCTCATTCAAAAAATCTTTCGGGACATTTCCTCCTTCCAAAATTGCAATGATTCTTTTGAAAGTTCAAATTCCCCCACCCCTTTTTAAAACATATTCAAGTAAAAAATATGCATGTCCATCTAAAGCTGGGTGCTGAACTTCTTGGGGCCAAAGGACCACATCTGGTTTGAGAGAAACTTTTGGTGGGCTCATTCCAGCGATGGATGCTACTAATAGCAAGGAGGGTGGGGTGATGTTAAAATTGATGGTGGTCCAAACCCAGCAAGTGAGCTGAAGAAGGGGTAGTTCGGCCCTTTGGGCTGGGGTCGGCTGGGGAGCACAGAAAAGCCGGGAAGCCACAAAGAACGAAAAGGGAGAAAGGGATGGAGGATGGGGAAGGGGCATGGCCAGCCCAGAAGGCCCATGGGGGCTGCATCTGTCCCGTGTGCCAGAGGTTCTGCACCCCGGTATTTGGGATGGAATAATGATGGGTAATTGCATCATTCTACAAATGTATAGCATACGTATTCTCAAAGTCCACCAAGCTCCCGGAGGCTCGGCCTCTTCCCCAGGTCCCTCTTGAGTTGCACCAGGATTGTGTCAAGTGTGATCTTTTTACAGTGCTGGTGCCAAATAGGAAGAAACAGTTTGCTCCCAAACCTCACCCTACGGTGCAGCTGTAGCTCTTACCTGACCAGCCACTCGCTTTGCTGAATGCCAGCTGGCGCTGACTTAGAAATGCAAAACCACCCTTTCCCTAAGCATTCGATGCCTGGCCCATTTCTGGCTTGGGACATTGTGTTTCTCCATTCCAGAGGCTGGAATGCCTCTCCTAAGGATGAATTTTTGGGAACAAGACTGGGCTAAAATATGCTGGCGTTTTTATGCGGGGGGCGGGGATATTCTCCCCCTTTGGCTCAGTCCCCTGTAGCATGTCGCTAAGGGCTTCTACAAAATGGACTTTGGCCCTAGCCTGGATCAAGAGGGACCCAGGAGGCTGTCAAAGCTGTTGCAGGTTTTACCTGGCAGGTGTGTGTGATTTATTCCTGTGGAAACTTAAACTGCCCTGAAAGTCAACATGGGAGGAGGAGCGCTTGGTGATCTGCAGATGCTTTTTTCCTGTGGCCCGGTGCTTCCCGTGGCCCCATGAGCTCAGGTCCACAATGGGTGCCTTAATTTTGTGTGCTCGCCCAGGGAAGTGCCTACGAGGATTCCTCACATAGAGAGAGCCAGCGTGGCTTGGTGACAAAGCGCAGGGCTGGGACTCTGGAGATCCGGGTTCGAGTCCCGGCTTGGCCGTGGAGCTGGCTGGGTGACTTGGGGCCGGGCACAGACTCTCAGCCCAGCCTCCCTCACAGGGTGGTTGTTGTGGGGATCAGACTGAGAGCAGGGGGAGAATGATGGAAGCCACCTCGAGTTCATAAATAAATGAATGTCAGATCAGCTTCAGAACCAGAAGGCTTGGTAAAGCAGCCGTGTTAGAACCAGCAGCTTCTGACTCTGAATATAGGGATGGTCTCCTTCCTGGGTCCCCAGCATTTGGGGATTTTGCAGCCACGAAACGGCTGACACTGCTTATTCATGAAATGTTTGACATTTGTGGGTGGGATGAGGACACAAAACACTCATGGATGAAATTGTGCATTATAAAACAACATGTAAATATAAGAACGCATACTAAAATAGAAACAGGCAAATACAGAAAACATAATTGAGAGGCAGACAAAATATTCAAATGCATTCCATAAAAGACAATCTTATTTTTAGGATTGTAGAAACAAGCAGCTTTACCAGGGATTTAAGTCCACTATTATTTCATTTTCTTCCTTTTTATGGATCCCACTGGTAAACATGCTAAAGATCATGAAAGTTTGTAGCTTTTCTGTGGGTAGCTCAAACTTGATGCCCTCTGTTGATAGTCTTAAAGCCTTCCATCATTCGAGAGAGAGAGAGCGGCATCCTCCTCTGTGTTTCCTGGTAAATAAAAGTGATTTTTCTGAAATAACCGCAGAGCAGGGCTTTATTTTTACTCCCTCTCCTTTCAGACAGAGGGATCTGGAGCACGGGGTCTTTGTTTTTCGGGAGGGTGGACTGACTTCTTCAACCTTTCCCCACATGTCTTCCCCTTGCAGATCCTGGCCTGGTTTGAGGAGGGCGAAGAAACGACCACGGCCTTCGTGGAGCCCGTCGTCATCATCACGATCCTCATTGCCAACGCGGTGGTGGGCGTCTGGCAGGTAGGAGCTGGTGCCTTACCTGCATTTGCGGCTGCCCCAGGATGTCCCTGGAGAAACGAGAGAACTTCCTTTCTGGTTTGCATGGTGCCTTTCTCAGACGCCACTGAGATAACGGAGAAAGGGAGGCATTTCATACCTGCTCAGCTTCTCCCTGCCCAAGGCAAGGCAGACAGGTGAAACCGGGACAGCTTCTCCTTACCTGGCCCAGGCAGGCGATGCCCAGGCACTGACTGCGTTCCCATAAGCAGCCCTGCATAGTTGCCATGCTTCGCAATTTTTAACCATCCTGTACCTGACCATCTGCTTTCTACTTCAACATGGCTTCTGTCCTCCCCCTCAGTCTTCCCACTGTTGGCATGTATCCCATCAGCCACCTGCACCTGAAATTCAATCCCAGGGTGCATCACTCCCTGCCTGTGTCAGCTGCCTCTTCCTCATTGCACCACACATAGAGACTGGATGGCCAGAGTGGTCCCGCCCGTCTTTCCCAAGGACTCCATGGTAGTTGCATACTAAGACCATCGCAACCTTGATCCCGGGTTCAGACAACCTGGCAAGCCATGGTGGTATAGATAAACCACAGAACCAACTGTTGTTTCTTATTGTGGCTTCTAAAAAGCAAACTTGGGCTCAGATGGCCAACAGTGGTGAAAAAAATGACTTGTTGGGTTTGCTGAGCTTAGGCAAGGCCTCCATACTGGAGGAAGGCAGGTGAAACTTGGTTAGTTTCAGTTTGGCAAGCTAAGCCTGGCCTATGCTTAGCCCTGAAGACTGCTCGTTTCTCAAAATTTAGGGAGGCTACCAAAGGGATACAGAGATCATTTAGAGAGCTGTTGAGTAAGCAAAGCTCCACATTCCCTCTTATATGATTAAATTTTTGCAGGAAAGAAATGCAGAGAGTGCCATTGAGGCCTTAAAGGAATATGAACCAGAAATGGGGAAGGTGATCCGGGCAGACAGGAATGGGGTTCAGCGGATCCGAGCGCGGGACATTGTCCCGGGAGATATCGTGGAGGTTGCAGGTAGGACTGGGAAGGGCGGCTTGTTTTCCGGGTGTGTTTTCCCCAAATGGCTTTTCTTGGGACTTCAGAGGGCAGAGTGCAGAGAAGCCACCTCAGATCAGGGGCAGGTCCCTTTGATGCTCTCCAGATGTTTTAGAGCGCTCTTCCCATCAGCCCCAGCCAGCCTGAATGATGCTTCACACCAACGGATCTCACCCTTCCCTGTGGTAGCAGGTTTGCGCTCGTTCTGCACGCGTGCCTTCGAATGTCAGGCAAATGTGTTTCTTGCAAAGAATTTCGGGATTCTTCATGGTTTTCTCCCAGAGGGGTGGCTATATCAGTCCACTGTAACAAAAAAAGCAGAGGGGTTTTTGTCTGAAAAAACGAAGGGATTCAGTCCTGCATGTGCTCAGGAAGTCAGTGCCCAGCATTGGGGGCTACAGGACCATTTTCCTGACTAACATATTTCCGAGGACATAAGCTAGTCCTCTGGAGACATCCCTTGCCTTTTAAGGTCCCGCAAGACGTAAATTGATGTCTTATATTTATGCCCTACCTTTTGCATCTTGCAAAGAAACCAGGCAGCTTACATTATCCTTCACTTTTTTATCCAAACCTCACAACAGCCCTGCATGGTAGGCCCAGTCGACTGGCCCAGTCACTCAGTGGGGCTGAGTGGGGATGGGAATCCAGATTTCTCCAGTCCTAGGACAACATGCTCACCACTACGCTACATTGCTCTCTTTTTGTAGTGTTGGCACCGGAGTGCAAACCTTCTTTTGGTCCATGGGCCCCATTCCATTTGGGAGAGAGCGGCTGCATTCCAGGGGTGAATGAAAGGCAGAAGGACCAAAGAGATGCCAGGAGCCAAAATGCCAACAAATACCCACCAATTTCAGGTGGCGGTCCTTCTTCGGCAGCCCTCCTCAAAGGAGAATAGGAGGGTGGTTACCCAGAGAAGGGCCTTCTTGGTGGTGGCACCCCGACTGTGGATTATGCTCCTCAGGGAGGTTTGCCTGGTGCCGACACTATTCCTTTCTGGGCCAGGCTAAAATCTATTTATTTTCCCATTATTTTAATGTTTTAATGTGGGTTGGACTTTATTGGAATCATTTGGATGCTGTGCTTCATTTCATGTTTTGCCATCTTTACTGTCAGACTGTCCCGAGATGTTAGTAGTTGGATGGTATAGAAAAGCTTTAAATAAATAAATAAAATTTTAGCTCAGAGCTCTTACTGACAGCCAGCCTGGCGTGGGGGTTCAAGGGCCAGACTGGGGACCTGGGAGATCCACTCAGCCATGAAGCTCACGGAGTGCCTTTGGGCCAGTCTCAGCCTAACCTACCTTGCAGGGTTGTTGTGGCGAGGACACAGTGGATCCATGTAAACTGCATTGGTCTCCTCTCCAGAGGGATTCAGGGTGCAAATGCTCAACCGTAATAAAATTGATTCCAGAAACTCAAGCTTGGGAAAGGACTGCCTTTTCAATGGGGTGGCAAGTGGAAGTGTTCGGATGCTGCCAATCGGTGGTCAGGAGCAGGGAGGAGGAGGATCCGGGGAGCTTGGTCTCTGGGGGAACCGATGGGGCCAGAGGTGACCCGGACGGGGCTGCCGACTGAGGTTCAGCACAGTTCTGATGGGGGGGATGGGTTCAGGAGAAGGTGACTTTTAAAAACCGAGAGAGACCACAGAAATCGGCACCAGCACCAGACAAACAAGAAGAAATAGAGTGTATGATTATTTGTGGTGTTACTGTGGTCATTTATATGTCTCTGTATGTGCTAATTTGAGAGTTCTCTGCCCCAAGGAGCTTGCAAATTGAAATAGACTTGTGGGGACAACAGAGGCAGGGGAGATGGTGGTCCAAGTAAGCGGAGGAAAAGGTAATCTGCACGTACATTACAGTTTAGTTACAATCAGACACGGATAAAATAACGGAGTCACAGTAAAATGAAATAGCACTGGAGATGTACCTGAATCAGAGCCAAATTGAAATTTCAGAGAGGTTTCTCCAAGAAAATCAGTGGTAGTTTTCTTTTGCCCTGCATCTTAAAGAAGGGGAGCGCCTTGCAGAACGATCGCCAAAGATTCTGCACCATTTCATTTCCACCATTTCAAAATGATGCAGCGGCTGCCATTTTCTCAGCCTCCAAAAGAGCTGGAAGGATGCTAAAGGAAACAAACATGGGGAAATTGCCTCAGTGCACACAAATCTCGAGAGGCAGTGTGGTGTAGTGGTTAAGAGCGTGGGACTGGGACTCAGGCGACTGGGTTTTGACTCCACTCAGCCATGGAGCCAACTGGGTGACTTTGGGCCAGTCCTAGACTCTCAGTCCAAACTACCCTGCAGGGTTGTTGTAGCGGGGATAAGACTGAGAGCAGGAGGAGGAGAATTTTGTAAGGTGTGTTGCGTTCTTTGTAAGAAAAAATGCTGGGATAGAAATCTAATATAAATAAATCAATCTTGCACCCATGCCAGATTCCAAGCACAAACGCATTTAACTCGGACTGCCTTGTTCCTCTTTCCTTCTTGCAGTCGGGGACAAGGTGCCTGCTGACATCCGGATCATCGAGATCAAGTCCACGACGCTGCGGGTCGACCAGTCTATTCTCACTGGTGAGTGTGGCTGAAAAATGCAAGGCATACTTTTGAGAGAGCAGCTCAGCCTGCTGTGCTCTGTGGCACCTTTCGAAACGACCCAGGTGCTCCAGATGCTTCAAATTATAATTCCCATAATCCTTTGCCAATGCTCGTCTTTCCCCCCGCGGTCATGCAAACCTTGGTTCCCCGAGCTTTCCTGCATTGGAACGCATCCTGCCCTCCACTGCAGAGGAAAAAAGGTCATGTCCCACCTCTGCGGGGCACCCCTCACATACCTGTAAATCATTTCCACTAAATCATAGAATAGTAGAGTTGGAAGGGGCCAAGAAGGCCATCAGGTCCAATGCCCTGCTGTTACCATCCCACTCAGATGGCTGTTCAGTTTCACCTTGAATACCCCCAGTGTGGGAGAGCCCCCCACCTCTCCAGGCAGCTGGTCCCACTGCCTTATTGCTCTGACCATGAGGAAGCTCTTCCTGATACCCACCCTGAATCCAGGTTGTTGCAACTTGCCTTGATTATTCCATGTCCTGCCCTCTGACATCAGCAAGAAGAGATCTTGGCCTTAGAGGGAGATCATGCCCCCCCCACCCCCGCCCCACATCTTCTCTTCTCAAGGCTGAACATGCCCAGTTCCCTCAGTCTCTCCTCACAGGGCAGTCTTTCCAAGCCCTGGATCATTTTTGTTGCCCTCCGCTGGACCATTTCTAAATGTCCTGCATCTTTCTTAAATCTTGGTGCCCAGAACTAGGCACAGTATTGCAGGTGAGCTCTGACTTGTGAGGAGTATCCCATCGTATTCTAGTCATATTCTACTCCAACTTTTTCCTCTTACAAGGTCTCCTCACAACAACAACCCTGTTAGGTAGGTTAGGCTGAGAGTCTGGGAGGGGTGCAAAATCACCCAGGGAACTCCCAGATCCTGAGTCCAACAGTCGTCTCTGCGTCACACTGGCTCAGTGAATCTTTCTGAGCCGTTTGAGTCAAGCTCCTCGCATTACATCTGCCTCCTTTTCTCGCAGGTGAATCTGTCTCGGTCATTAAACACACAGACCCAGTGCCTGACCCCAGGGCCGTCAACCAGGATAAAAAAAACATGCTTTTTTCTGTAAGTATCCCTGCACGACTGGACCGCAAGGTCTTGCTTCTGGGACAAGGCCTTTCAGTCAGCCTTCCCCATGCTGGGTTGGATTTGTGGGATGGCAGCTCCCATCTTCCCCAGCCCCACGGCCATGAGGCTGCTCAGATGAACACCGTCCCCTCCCATTTTCACCACCAGAGGGCCAGGCTGACAACCACTGGTTCTCGTTGCGCCCTGTAGGGTACCAACATTGCTGCCGGCAGAGCGGTCGGCATCGTGGTCGCCACCGGGGTGTACACAGAAATTGGGAAGATCCGGAACCAGATGGTGGCCACCGAGCCGGAGAAGACGCCCCTGCAGCAGAAGCTGGATGAGTTCAGCCAGCAGCTGTCCAAGGTCATCTCGCTGGTGTGCGTCGCCGTCTGGGTCATCAACATCGGCCACTTCAGCGACCCCGTCCACGGCGGCTCGTGGCTGCGCGGGGCCATCTACTACTTCAAGATCGCAGTGGCCCTGGCCGTGGCCGCCATCCCCGAGGGGCTTCCTGCCGTCATCACCACCTGCCTGGCCCTGGGCACACGCCGGATGGCCAAGAAGAATGCCATTGTGCGCAGCCTGCCCTCGGTCGAGACCCTCGGCTGCACCTCCGTCATCTGCTCGGACAAGACGGGCACCCTCACCACCAACCAGATGTCCGTCTGCAGGGTGAGTCCCGCGGGGGCAGCGGGGATCTCGGGGGGCTCAGCGGCCCTCCAGAGTGCAGTTGGCCAGTTTCAGCCCAGAGAGCTCGGCTCTTTAAGGCGGCTGCTTTTCAATGCCTGTGTTTGTGAGAATGTGCTGCCTGAGCTTACGGGGCACAGGGTGGCAGTCTGAATTCCCACCGTTTGGCCCCCTCCCGATTCTGGCTAGCTTGCCCCATGCGCATGCCAGGCCCTGCTGCGTGAGGTGAGCTCGCGCACGGCAGGCTGCGGACTGCGCCCCTTTTGTAACACGCTGGGTGGATCTGCATCGCTCCCTCAGTTGGCATGAGTGGCGCACGGCAGAAGCGGAAAAGCGACACGGAGCAAGCGTGCCTTGTGCAAATTGTGTCGGCGTGAGGCTGTTTCCCAGTTTTTATTTGCACACACTGGAGGAATGTTCACACATTGCACAAAGCGCATGATTCGCAGAAATTGCTCTGAGCATTTTCTTAGAATGTGCAAGCCGATGTCCGACTTGGACATGGAAGGCTGCAAAGCAGAGCCCGGTTCCCCTCACCTCCGATCTTCGGAAGTGGACAAAGAATCTATTAACCTCAAATAAACTGAACTTTCCAGTGTCAGTGTGTCCTTAAATTCAGGCAAGTTGTGTGTGGCTTGTTTCTCCCTCACACATAAGTCTAGAATCCATTGGACTCATCCGAAGGGGTGTATGGATGGGAGATTCAGGGGATCACAGGAAGGACTTCGTCACACAGTGCAGCCTGTGCGATTCACTGGCACGGGATGAAGTGATGGCCGCCAACTGGGAGAGCTTGAACAGGAGCAGGGACCAATCCATGCAGGAGAAGGCCATCAGTGCTGCTAGTCCTCATGGGCAAGTGCTGGGGAAATTGGGTAGGAGACCCCCGTTGCACTCAGGTCCTACTTATGGGATCCTGTGGGCCACTGATGGCCATTTTGTGTGCACAAAATGCTGGACCAGATGGGACCTTTGGTCTGACCCAGCGAGATTCTTCTCAGGTTCTTAAGAGGTGGGTCAGTGGTCCCTCGGTGTGGCCCTTCCTGTGTTCTTGTGGAAGTGACAATAGCAGCCGCATCTCTGACAAAATCCAAGCGCAGACCTGGAGTACTTTCATTGGGTGCCGGTTGGCCAAATGCCTCGTCACTTGGAAGGAATCATCAGTATTCGGACCAAATCCAAGCATTAGAAGATTGCTACATAAAAATCTGCAGCCAGGGTCATATCAATTTCCCTGAGCCAAGAAATAGTCCCCTTAGATCAATATTTATTGTCCCGGGCACCAAACAGCTCTAGGCTAGGGCTGCAACATTCTGTTAATGTTTAACCGTCGGGAGTTCCCTGCTAAATAACAGGCAAATATCAAATGGTAGAAATGGGGTGATCGGTCATAGGTTTGTGGCCTGGTGAAGAAGTTAAACATTTGCCCGTCAGCCAGGGACCATCTGCTGCTCCAGGGGAGGTGAAGTTTGTTTCTAAACTGGCCCTGTATTTAGTTCCCTGTAACCCGAGACGAAGCTGGGCAAACATCCAAATGCATTTTTTTGTCATCAGGACGGTTGTCCTTTGTTTAGAGCCCATGGCCTGGGGAGCCCCACATGATCTGGTTTTTCTTCCTCCCACACGAGGTCCTAAGCAAAGAATTCCTCGTCAAGTGCCTTGGACCATCAGATTCCTAAGGGAGTGTCCCCTTCCGGCCGAACCGGGCTCAGCCCCAGGGGAAGAGATGGGGCCACCCGAAAAGCAGACCCTGTGCCCCACCATGACTGGCGCACCAGGGCCTTTCTTTGGCCCATGTCTCCGGAGGCACTGGGTGAAAGGACGGCCCGGAAATCTCTAGAACAGTCTTCCCCTTTCTTTGGATGGCTGGCACCAGAGTTGGCCACCCAGTACGATCCGGATGCTGTAGACTGCAAGTCCTGCATGTCGGGGATTCTGGGAGCAGTGGTCCAAAACGTCTGGAAAGTGCCAGATCATTCTAGCCTATTTCTGACTTCAATGCAGATTAATTCGGAATAAGACTAGAGATCGGCCCTGGGTATGCTTAATTAAAAGACTGAGGGTTTTCCTTGCCCTCAAGGGGCCGCTGATGTCCTCTCTATCGCAGATCGATCAAGGCTGTGGTACGTTTAATTATCTCCAACCCGCTGCCTGCCGTTCATTTTGTGCAGTTGGTAGATCCCTTGCCGGCAACTGTATTTTTTTCCAAGTGCATTTCTGCCAGTGGTACGGATGCCATCTGTTGCTCTAAAGCCATCCTCAGGAAAAACACACGGTAGTACAGACTTGGGACATGCCACTTTAGAGGCAGCTTGTGGGGTGGGGGGGGGGGCGGTGTTACCATTTTGAGTGTTTCTTCCCATCCAAAATTGCCTGCCTGCCAAGCTGCTTGGGGGAAACCTCGCTAATTTCTTCTTCCTGTGGGCTGCCATTTTTCCAGAAGTGCGTGATTCCAATGTTGGAGGGTGGTCCTTATCCATTGCAGGTTTTATTGTGAGTTTCCCCAGAGTTCTTCATTGTGCTGAGTGGCACCCCCAAAATAGGTTTGTTTGTTTGCTTGTTTGTTTACTTTGTCTATTTATACCTGCCCTATACGCAAAAGCAGCTTACAAAAATAAAAGACAAATAATCTAACAGGTTAACAATAATTAAACAAATGGTTAAATATGCAATAAAACCAGTAACATTTCAAAATGAAGGAAAATCAAAACCAAAAAGCAACTGTGAAGTTAAAACCAGATTAAAATTCCTAACATTTAAAATGGTGGGCAAATAAATAGGTTTTCACCTGGCGCTGAAAAGAATATAAACTCGGCGCCAGGCGAACCTCTCTGGGCAGCGCGTTCCAGAGTCTGGGCGCCACCGCAGAGAAGGCCCTGCTCTGAGTAGTTGTTCATTTTATCTCCTTTAAAGAGGGTTCCCGGAGCAAAGCCTCTCCTGCAGATCTTAAGGGGCATGAGGACAAGTAAGGGAAGAGGCGCTCCTTCAGGTATCCTGATCCCAAGTCATTTAGGGCTTGATAGGTCAAAACGAGCACCTTGAATTGAGCCCAGAGTTCAGTTGGAAGCCAGTGGAGCTGGTGGAGGCCTGGCGTTACGTGAGAATAACCTGTTGTCCGCAATTACTCCAAGGTCTTTTCCTTTTTCAGTTCAGTCTTTTATGGGCTGGTTATTTTTAATGGGTAATTGTTGTAATGGTTTTGAACCGTGTATATTTTTGTGCTATTGTTGGTCAACTTTGACCTTGATATGGGGAGAAGCGTCCGAGAAAGCAATCCTATGGCCACGGGACAGAGTAGAGTAGAGTGTTGCGTTTCTTGGAGACCCAGGTGAGAGTCGAAAAGCACGCCAGCTGTCCCTTGACTCGGACTGCCTTCCCTCCTCCGTTGCTGCAGGCGTGGAAACCTTTGCATGGGCACATCTCCCAGGTGGCAAGTCGGATCCCGAGGGATTGTTTTGAGGGCATTCCAGGGTGTGGGAGGAGAGCAGACCAGGCAACCGGCATCTTGCAGAACATCTGGGAAGACCTCGGCTTCCTTTCGTTCCACTCTGAAGTGCAACCCTTCAACAGCTGCGCTTGAAAGGTCTTGGGGAGCAGAAGTGCCGTTTATGTTCGCCTTGCCCTATGCAAAATGCCCACAATCCTCCAGGATCAGGGGGTTAGGGGTAACCAGACTGAATCGCACCCCAATATCTTCTTAATAGCACCTGTTTTGCATTTATTTCAAGTTGCTAGTGCTCATTGCAAGGGCCATCGATGTGAAAGTGCATACATACACGGTGTTCTCTTGCACATGCCGCAGTGGCTTTGGTGTGTTTTGTTATTTATTTAAAAGAGTTCTAGCCCTTTTAGGGCATAGCCTTCTCAAGGTGGCTCACAAAGATGCCCTATTGACCGTTTACCAAATAGTGCCCCTAATTAATGAGCAATACCAGCCAAGAGAAAGAAAAAAATGCAGGAGGCGGCACGCTAAGGCATCATGGGCTGACTTTTTGAAGGAGAAAATGATCGCTGTCATCTTATGAGCCAGCACCAATGAAAGCCATGCCTGTCTCGAGGAGAAAGAATTCGGAGGCGTGGGCCTCCACTGAAAAGGCCCTGTCTGAGGCCCAGCCGTGTCACACAGTATAATAGCGCTCCAGAGAGCTGGACTCGAAGACCAGCTTAAAACCTGGGTAGGCTCATATTTTGACCCATTTTGCACAAGTGTATATTTAATCCTAGCAGCCAAGAGACGCAGGGGCCCTCAAAGGCTATCTTGCCCAACCCGCCACTTCGGTATCCCCAAGAAGAGATCGACTTCTGCTTAGGAACCTCTGATGAGGAAGACGCCACCATTTTCCAAGACTAGCCATTCCACAATCCCATCCTATTTGTTTGTTTGTTTGTTTGTTTGTTTGTTTGGGGTATTTCTAGGCTGTCCAATCACTCTGAGTCTCTGGGTGGCTCAGAACAAAGTCAATAAATGCAACAGGAAAAATATAAATACCATCATCTTATTATAAATACCCCAACAATAATAAAACTAAATAACCCACAACTGAGATAAAATAATAATTAAAATCTATTAAATATTAAAGTATTGGGTACATAGAAAGATATCCTCTTCCAAACATTTAACCTGAATCCTGCTTCCTTGCCATTTGAGCCCACTGGTTTGGTTGTAAGGTTGGCGGAACGGCCTAGGGGCACATCCACTGGTTGTTTTGGGGTTTTCCCAGGGCTGTGCAGTTCTTACACTCTTCTGAAATGTTGGGATGCTTCCCATAAGCCTTCGTTCTCTGTAGGAAGAGCTTCAAGCTGGAAAGAGGTGGATGTCCTTGGTCCCACGTCTTCGATGCTGGTCCCACTCCACCTTCTGTGAGCAGCACCTCCGGCTGAAGGACCTTCTGCTCCCCTGGTGACGGCATTCATGAACGAATGCAGCACCGGACAAGTTGCGGGGGACTCTCTGCGGGGCCGTGGGGCTTGTGGCATCCTCCCTGGGCAGGAAGCAGGGCTGCTTGAACCGTAGCCAGGCTGCCTGCGGGAGGGCCGAGGGAGGCACGTGTCTTTCCGGCCACCTCCCTCCCCACTCAGCGTCCAGCATGCCGCTTTCTGAGCCAGTATGTACGGCTGTTTTGTTTGCTCATCCTAAGCTCAGTTTAACACGCTTGCTTTTAAGCTGCTCCCAAAAAGCCGGGCAGGGCTCAGTGTGGCCTTTTTGATTAAGCAAATGGGTTGATCACTGTGTTTGGGTCCACGCCTAATCAGCAAGGTATTTAATGGCAGGCTTTACATGCTGTGCTGCAGAGGGTGAGCCGAGTAAGTGGAGAAAGAAAGAGGCCCAACCCCTCAGGCAGGTGGCAAGTTGGATGCAGTTCCTGAAGATGCGGGGCTGGCGTGATATTTTTGTCTCGTCCTCTTTCCCTTTGGTTTCTGGCATGGAAACACACAGATGTCCCATAATGTTATGCCAGTTTGCACCCAGCTGGTGGGCTTCCAATGTTGTGGACTTCAACCCCATCAGCCCCAGCCAGCATGGATGCTGGGAGTCAAAGTCTAAAACTTCTGCAGGCCTCAAGTCAGCAAAGGCTGTTTTCTACTGCAAAAGGCATAACTTGAGCTAGAAGGTGTTTGTTTTAAACTGATTTGGTCTGAGAAGTTGGCCTGCAGCGTCTGCAGAGGACTACCTGAGGACAGGTGGGGCAGGGAGACGAGACACCCCCGTGACACCTCCCCCACCCATGCTTCCTTTAAAATTACCGTTTGAAACGAAGAGATGTTCCCTTCCTGTTGGAAGAGGCATAGGACTTTGGGGGGAAGGAAGTACTTGAACTCTCCGAAGTACCCGGATTACTTCCAAAGGGTCACACAAATTATTCCAGTTGCCTAATTCTGAGGTTGCAAGAGTTCTGTGTTCTTTCCGGGCTGGACATGGGGCATGATGGAAGGAAAGGAATAACAGAGAAGAAAGGGATAGAAGGAAAAGAAGAGCAGGTGACAGAGGAAGGGAGAGGGAGAAGAAGGGAAAGGGGGAGAGGAAAGGGGGTGATCCGGCTCCGTTCCTGCCCGCTGCTGCCAACACGTTGCCCCAGCAGCCCCCACCTGCACACGCACACAGGTGTGTGGCCCTGAGCAGAAATACCTGCCCACCCCCAGCAAGGGGTGCTTCCCCCCAACATACTTATTTTTCAGATTTGTACCCCTCATTTCGTTAGGAAAAATCCCAAGCCAGCTTCCCCAGGCTGGATTATTGCAACACCCCCTCCAAAAAAGGAGAAAAAAGATCCGTGTAGTGCAGCCCTTTTGGGCGGCACATGGTGGGAAGGCCACGTGGTGTCCCCAATATCGCGGCTTCCTCGCGGCGAGAAAAAGCCGCGAGTTGTCATCTCTGGGCCAAAGCTGGCCACGCGCCTTGGAGAGTTTCACCTTCTCTGACATGGGAATGAGTCCGTTGCCTTTTAAGGTAACCGAGGGCCATTTGTTGAACTGGCGCGTCTCCAGGCCTCATTGAAACATGACTTGTGCAAGATTGACGGCTCGCTTATCCGGTCTCGGAGATTAACCTCTGGCTATTTCCGCTCCTCTGTTTAGGTTAATCCTGAAAAGACAGAGCACGGGCTTGGGGGAGCGGTCCGTGCGCTCGCATCGCCTCTGCCGGAATGCTTATCGGCTCGCTCGCAGCGTCATCCGCTGCCACGTCACTGCCAGACACTTTGCAGAGGCCTCAGGAAACACCGTCCCGCTCCCCTCTGTGGCAGAATTGATCTTGAACCCGCAGCGCTCTAAAATGCCCCGACTGGTGTTGAAGAGACCCCAGAGCCGGGGGAACACAGAGAGTTGCGGGTGGGATGCGAAAAGGAGCTGGAGGTGGGAAATCCCTTCCCTCTGGAAGGGGGAGCAAACTTCCCCCCAGCCTGTTGGTGGTTTACGATGGAGAACCGCTCCTTACTTTGCTCATTCAGTCTCTGTGCCTTGGTGCCTTGGCACAAGCAGGTTGGGATTCAGATGTAGGAATCTGAGGGAGGGACTCTGGGCATTTGGCTCCCTTCACAATGGCCCCTTGTCCGAGTTCCTATGGAGCGTGTTTGCAGGACACCCCCACCCCGCATCTCAGCTCACATTGCATGAGAGGAAGTCTGTGGATGTTCAGAGGGCAGATTCCCACAGGGTGCTCCTCAGCCCTGTTCATATGAGGCAGCTGCACTTTGAGACCTGGACTGAATGCCACCTGCAAGGAGCTGTCCAGGGCCCTTGCAGGCAAGCCAGCGACTGGAATAGGTGTGGATTTTCTCACGGGAACTGGCCAAAATGCACGCGAATGCAGGAGGACCCAAGTCTGGTAGAGAAATTCATTTATACGAGGGCTCTTCAAAACATTTCCGCACTGTTATATTTTATATTTTATAAATATATTTTTTATATTTTTTGCTGTTGGCATTGAAAAGTTGGAACAATGCTGGGGAAAATGCATCGCAGAGGAAGGTGACCAGGCAGAAGAGTGGTGTGATTTGTTTGTGAAATTCTTGATAAATAGAGTTTTAACAGTGCGGAAACTGTTTGAAGAACCCTTGTACATTTAGACATAGATTCATGCCACCAACTTAATATTGCATCAAAGGGGGCCGTCTTGCAGCCTCCTGGGATGGGAGGTGTAAGATCATTCAGAGTCCCTGCTCCAAAGGTGTGCCGTCCTGGAATTGGCTCTGGGAAAGCGAGTCTCTGCCCTGGCCCCATCACAGCCTGTGTGGAAGGAACCACACCACGTCACACTGTCACACTCAGAGGGCTGCCCAGTTTCACCTTGAATGCCTCCAGTGTGGCAGAGCCCCCCACCACTCCAGGCAGCCGTTTCCACTGCCCCTTTGGTGAGGAAGCTCTTCCTGATGTCCAGCCTGAATCTGGGTTGTCGCAACTTGACTTGATTCTTCTGTGTCCCGCAGTCTGGCATCAGCAGAAGAGATCCTGACCGTCCTCTTTGTGACAGCCTTTGAGGTACTTACAGAGGGATAGCAGGTCCCCGTGGCTGAACATGCCCAGTTCCCCCAGTCTCTCCTCCCAGGGCAGTGTTTCCAAACCCTGGGTCATTCATATTGCCCTCTGCTGGACCCTTTCCAATTTACCTGCATCTTTCTTAAACAGCTGTCTGGATGAGTAATGGGAACAGCAAAGACAGAGGCCACCTTGCCTTTCTCCACACTTTGGATACTCCATAATTGGATTGTGTGGCGGATGCGCAATGGTATTGAAACGTGTTGCTCACAGGGCATTAAAAACAATGAGGACTAGCCTGATGATCAAAAGCAATGCCCTGAAACAATGAAATGGAACAGTAGAGTGATTGCAACAAATTGCAACCCAGAGAAAGCTTGCAAGAGGAAATGGGTTTCCCCATTCTCTGCCTCCTGAGCTGCATGACAATCGTCCCTATGGATGTTCCGCAGGGAAGGTGCCACCACCAGGAAAGCCTTGCCTTCAAGATGCTAGGTGGGCATGTGCTGTTGGTCATGATGCCACCCGGCAGGCCTCTTTCGAGGATGTTAGGGGCTCGCTAGGTGTAAGGAGGTGTCCTATTCCCGAGTTGCTTGGGGGTTTGCATGTTGGCTTGGTAGCTGGCAGGCAAGCGATGCAGTTCCTTGAGTCCATGTGAACGTGACTGGATGCCAGAGGGGGCAACTGTCCTGCCGTAGCTGCGGCATCCAAACCGAGTCCAAGAGGAGCCCCTGTGGAGGGCGCTGCAACGCTCGAGCTGTGCCCGAAGGCCTTGCTCTCCAGGGTCGAGGCCTGCGTCACTGCGTCCTTCAGCCACGTTGGCCGCACAGAATGGAGGTTGCCAAGGTTCCTCTCCAGGCGGGCCCCTCTCCTTTGGCAGCTCCAAGCAGGCTAGCCCAGCATGGCTTCCCTTGTGTTCCTGGTGATTCCAGAGCATGCAGCTGGGAGAGAATTTCCTCTGGGAGGATTTTGATCAGAATTTGCCAAACCGCACCCATGTCTTCCTTTGCGAGACAGAATGAACTTGAGATTTTAAAAGCAGGAATGCAGGAGACTGAAACTCTGCTTTGCCTGGTCCCAGTGGAGGGCAACGCGGTTTGCATGATGCAGGGTGGGCAGCTCCTCTAGCCGTGGGCTATTTTGGCTAAGGCTGATGGGAGTTGTAGGCCCAAACCTCTGGAAGCCCATGCTGTCGTGAGGCTGAGGCGCTCCTTCTCAACAAGGCCGACAAATCAGTTGACGCTAAAATCCTTTATTCCGCGAAACGTTGTAGATACATTGGCAAGAACAGACGGAGATGCTTTTAAAGATGATGGTGGTGGCGGCGAAGTAGTCCTCTCTCTCTGATGCTTTTGACTTGCCTGGGACGTCCCTCCTTGGGTGGATCAGACAAACTTCTCTCCCTCCTCCTTTCTAACCCCCTCGACTCCAATTGCGCTAGCCTGCGCCTGCGTCTCCGAGGGCAAGCATCATCAAACCCCCTCTGTCCTGGGACAGTGCCAGTCACAGCATTCCCATGGCCGCTCTCTGCAAACGGCCCAGCTGCTTCTCCGGCAACCACGTTTCACTATCAACTTCTGCTTAAGTCCTGCTCTCCCCTGCGTCTTCTCCTCTTTGAAACACTTCGTCAGGGAGTGGCAGGAGGGAGTCGTTTGTACAATGGGCACCAGGTACACATCTTCCTGCACCGAATCCTGGTTCCCACGGGAAGCCGCCTCCTCCCCCACATGCGCCGAAGTCTCCTCTGAGTTGGCGCACACGACACACACTTTGCCTACTGCTGCTATATTTGATCCTTGTGGGTTTTGTATTAACTGCATCATAAGCTGCCTTGTTATGGAGACGACAGAGGGTGTTGTACAAATGCTGGAAAGGAGAGGAGAGCAAACTGTGTGGACATCTGGCATCAGGACGAGGAGCAGGTTTCCTTTTCTCTGACTTCACAAGCTAAAGTATGGTCTGAATGTGCACCTTTTTTGGGGTAGCCTTCCTTTTGCTTGCCAAAGGATGGGCATTCAGCCCGAGAGTTCGTGACTGGAGGGGCTGGCGAGCAGCAGCCCAGCAGAATTGTTCTGGCTTCTCCCTGGCATCTCTTTTCACTCGGTTGTTAAAAATACCGTTTCAAGCCACTGTTGTTCGCAGCCCTTCGGCACCTCGCTTTGCTTTTCTGCATCTGCCCTCTTGCCTCCACTGCTTCCACCTGCCCAGGTGTGCTTTGAAATGTTAGCCAGACTCCAGTAGCAATGGCAGGCTGATTGCACCAAACAGACCCAAGAGGAACCACCAGGGACCTCTGGGTGTGGGAGACACCCCACCCCCCAAGCCTTCCCTTCTTTATACGTCATTTGTCATTGCATCCTCTTCTGGGCCACAGGCTGGGGAATGAGGGGCTGGAATGAAGCTCCTCCCTTCCGGCTGCGGGGTTCTCTGCAGCCAGAAAGCTAGCACAGCCTGGAGCGTGTTGGAATGCCGTTCTCTTTCAAAGGGGTTGACACTTTTACTGGCGTGCTCTTTGACGTGTGTCGTAAAATTTGAGAGAAACAAAGGTGTTGACCGTGTGATGAAAAACCCATGTTGTTAGTAGACTTTTAGAGTGGAAAGGGTCCCTAGAGATCATCTAGTACAGCCCCTTCTACAACCTCTGCAGGGTGTAGCTGCAGCAACCTTGAGCGATGGCTACCAAACCTCCTTGTGTACCTGCAGGGAAAGGTCGCGCCCGCCTCTTGAGGCAGTGGGTTATCCTACCACCGAGCAATCCGGGCCTAATTAGGACATTTCCCCTGATGCTTAGCCTCGGTTTCCTTGCAGTTCCCCCTCTTGTGCCTAATCCTGCTCTTTGGAGTGACAAGGAACAAACCTGCTCCCCCTTCCTTGTGAGGCCTTTTCAGATATCCGAAGGTCGCTATTATGTCTCCTCCTAATTTCCCCTTTCCCAAACTAAGCATACCCGAATCTTTCCACCATTCCTCATTGGACTCGATTTCCAGTTCCAGTATGGCATTGCTGGAACAGGGAACACAAAAAAACATAAAAACAGATGATGGATAAAACAAAATGTTCAGTCAAAAGAAGATGCTGTGAACCTGCCCTCAATGCCAGTAAAAAATTAGCAGAAGAATTCTACGGAAATGCTCACAGGAGCAAAATATGGTGCGATCTGTGGTTCTTTAGTAGAGCAAGAAGCCACTTCACATCATGAAGCAGAGGTGTACTGGTGCTGAGATGCTGTGCTCTCCTGAACCTGACATATTTCTTGCCCACTTCTAATCCAAGTTGAGTTTTTACCATAGGCTTCCATCTCTGTTTTGCATTTGTATTTTGCATTTTTTTTGTATTAAAAACATGATGGAAACTTGGACTAGCACAGTTTGCACAAATTACAAGCCAAACACAAGTCATTCCGGCACGATTTGTGTAAACTTACTCAGCACTTTTTTAAATGTGCAAACTGTTGTTCATCTTGGGGTTGGTAGTGAATGATCTGACTTGATTTGCACAACAGCAAACTGGCACCAGTGCAACTGGAATCGGGCAGGGGGGGAATCATAAACACAGAAGCAGAGCGAGTCAGAAGGGGTCTCCCGGGCCATCTAGTCTGACCCCTGGCTCCAGCTGGCTCCGCTCTCGACATGCCCACCATGTGCATGTCAAAATCTTGTAGTATTTCATATCTCTCTTTGTTTCTTCACACTTCCCGAGCAGTGAGGGCAATTGTGGTGCGGTGATTAGAATGTTGTGCAAAGAGCCTGGTTCAAATGCTCACCCAGCCCCAAACCTCGCTACGTGAACCATCACTCACTCTTGGGCTAAATGCCTCTCAGGCTTGTTGTGTAAATAAAATGATGAAGAGAACTTTATGAGCCAAAATCTCAGCTCCTTAGAAAAAGGCTGTGATTAAAATGTAAGAATTAAATTAGAAGTGTGTGTGTGTGTGTGTATCCCCACCCTGCACCCCGTTGCTGCTTTGCTCTATATTGCTCATTTCAGTGGGACATGTACCTCCCCTCAAAATGCATATACACAATTTGGTTATCATGGCTATCCCATCTCCACAAAAAAGCTAACATTAGTTGCATCTGGGGTCATTTTTGACCCCAGATGAATGTGCTCCTGGCAAGGAAAATGCTGCATATGAAAAGCCTTTCTTTTGGCCGAATTCTTCCCCCAGGAAGTTTCACTTGAGCTGAATCTGGCTTTCAGCTCTCATCCCAGCGAGGGAGGGTCATTTCCGGTTTCATTTCCGGTGGATTGTTCACTGTGGTTTCTTATTATGGCTGGTTTCAGACAAACCATGAATCAGTGGCAACCCACACAAAGCCCATGAGCAGCCCTTGAGTGTGGGTTAGAAACATAGAAACATAGAAAACAGAGCGAGTCAGAAGGGGCCTCCCGGGCCATCTAGTCTGACCTCCGGCACCAGCCGGCTCCGCTCATGATATGCCCACCATGTGGACGTCCAGCCTGTCCTTGAACACCCGCACCGATGGGGCCTCAACCACCTCTCGTTGCCGTGAGGGTTGCCGTGGTGTTGCGAATAGCAGCTCCGCAGTGCTTTCTGTGAACCACTGACCAACCCGTCTTCCTTCCTTTTCTCGTAGATGTTCATTGTGGAGAAGATCGAGGGCATCCACTGCAGCCTGCATGAATTTGCCATCACCGGCTCCACCTACACCCCCGAGGGGCAAATGTGAGCATTTAGCGGCACTGAAGAATGATCTTGGACAGGTTTCACAAATGCATCTCTGGGTCCAGTTGGAAGCCCAGGGTCTCCTCCAACTCGGAGATCCGTTTTTAGTGGGGTTTGCTTTATTGCAGGAGGGTGGGCAGTTGCCTGTTGCCCCAGGACCTATTTGTGGATGACGGCTGGTCTTCCAGGACAAAATTGGGGCAGGGGCCCTGCATGGAAGACACGGTCCCTCCCCTCCAGGGTGGTTTGCCCCTCCAACAGGGGAGGCCCAATCCAAGGGAGAAGCCAGCTCCCCCTCCTCTGTGTGCTCCAAGGGACGCGGCTTCCCCCAACCTTCCCCCTTGGATCTGGTCCTGGAAGTCCCATTGCTACCCTGCATGTGCTGACAGCGGGTTGTCAGGTGGTGGACTTATTATTATTATTATTATTATTATAACATTTCTATGCCGCCCCTTGCCGAAACCTCGGGGTGGCTTACAACACAATAAAATACATTGAAATACAATAGAACATAATAAGTTACCATTAAATACAAAAAATACATTGAGTTACAAACATAATAATATAAAATTAAAATTATCAGTATAAAGTAAGTAAATAAATAATATAGGAGGAGAAAAGAGAAGGAAGAAGAAGTTGCCCTGGCCAGATCATATATTTTAACAATTAAAATGATGTTTAAATAAAAAGGTCTTTACCTGGCGCCGAAAAACCAGTAACGGCGGTGCCAGGCGGACCTCTTTGGGGAGTGAATTCCATAGGTTGGGCGCCACCGCAGAGAAAGCCCTTCTCTGAGTGCTTACTCTCCTAATTTCTGTCATGGAGGGTTCCCGGAGAAGGGACTCTCCCGCAGATCTCAAAGGGTGGTCGGGCATATATGGACGTAAGCGCTCGTTCAGGTAGCCAGGACCCAAGCCGTTTAGGGCTTTATAGGTCATAATCAACACCTTGAATTGGGCCCGGGCTTCAATGGGAAGCCAGTGAAGCTGACGGAGGACTGGAGTCATGTGAGCATAACGCTCCGTCTCCGTCAGCAACCTGGCAGCTCTATTTTGAACCAGTTGAAGTGTTCGGACTGTCTTCAGGGGAAGCCCCACGTAAAGCGCGTTACAGAAGTCTAGGTGGGAAGTCACCAGCGCGTGTGTCACCGTCGCCAGGCAGTCGTACTCCAGGTAGGGGCGCAGCTAATTAATCAGCCGAAGCTGAAGGAAGGCGTTCCTCACCACCGCTGTCACCTGAGCTTCCAAAGAAAGCTCCGGGTCGAGGAGTACGCCTAAGCTGCGGACCTTATCCCTAAGAGGGAGTGTTGCACCATTCAGGACCAGGTCAAATCCACCCTCTCCGAAACCCGATCCGCCAACCAACAGGACCTCTGTCTTGTCTGGGTTGAGTTTCAGTTTATTGGCCCTCATCCATTCCATTACCTCGGCCAAGCACCGGTTCAGCACAGCCACTGCCTCACCTGGATTAATGGAAAACGAGAGGTAAAGCTGGGTATCATCAGCGTATTGATGATTCCGCAGCCCACACCTCCTGATGACCTCTCCCAGCGGTTTCATATAGATGTTAAATAGCAGAGGGGATAGAATGGAACCCTGTGGTACTCCATGGCATAACTGCCATGACAAAGAGACATGGTCCCCCAGCACTACCTTCTGGAATCGACCGTTGAGATAGGAGCGGAACCACTGCAAAGCAGTGCCTCCAACTCCCAATCCCGCAAGCCTATCCAGAAGGATACCATGGTCGATGGTATCGAAAGCCGCCAAGAGGTCCAGAAGAACCAACAGGAATGCACTCCCCCTGTCCTTCTCCCTGCACAGGTCATCGTACAGGGCGACCAAGGCAGATTCAGTACTGTACCCGGGTCTGACTTGGCTTTCCTTCTTTGCGAGGGATCCAGCGGATCTTTGTACTTTGCCCTGGAGTGTCGGTCGGTGCATGAAAGATGATGCAGGCATTTCTGAAGAAAAAACTAGAATAAATAGGAGGTCACGGGTCCCCATAGGGTTTTGGTTGGCTTGGAAGAACTACCTGATTCCTGGCCATTTTTCCCCCGGAAAAAATTCAAAACGTTTCAGAGTTAATCCAAGGAAAGCCCTTCCATCTCTAATAATAGGTTGCTGTGGAGTATCTGAGAGCAGGCATGGGGGAGAGGATGGATGGATGAGTGTTCTTGCTGATTAATTGGACTGGTTATGCTACAGTGGGATCAAAGGGGGAAAGCTGCTTGCATTCTCTTACCTTCCCCACTTCTGCTTCTGTTCCCCTAAAAACTGCTTCAGTGTGGCAACTCAGTGAAGGAAAAGCTCATTCTGCTGGTCTCCCAGCTGGTTCCAGTGTCAGTGGGCTACCAGAGCCTCGCTTGGCCCCAGCCTGAACGCTAAAGGATCTGTCCGTGGTCCTGAACCCTTGGCTCAAAGCAGGACCATGGAGAGCTCTGGCACAGTTCTGGTAGACCCCTCACCCAGCTAATACTGAAGCCACCCACTTACTCTGGGCACCCCCAAACCCTTGGCTGCAGCTCCAGCATCCAAGAAAGCTGCAGGGCTAGGAAAAGCCCCATGGCTTTTCCCAGCACCCCAGAGCTGTTCTTTGCCATGGTGAGGGACTAGAGGGGCGTCTCTGAGGGGCCATGTAAGCCAGGAAGCCAGCAAAGGGGCATCTGGCTTTGCCCCTGGGGATGTGGCCCAGAAATATGCCCCCTCCCCACATCTGTTCAAGGATAGGCTGGACGTGCACATGGTGGGCATGTTGTGAGCAGAGCCCACTGGAGCCGGGGGTCAGACTAGATGGCCCGGGAGGCCCCTTCTGACTCGCTCTGTTTCTATGTTCTATATTTCTGTGTTTCTAGTAGCATCTCTGTAGGAAGCAGCCTGGTCCTTGAGCGGGCATTCCCACTCAGGGGATCTCAGTCCCCTCCTCAGGTCTTTTGTGACACGGAGCCCTTCCGCAACACATCTCAAGGCATGCGGCCAGTTCAGCCACTGTGCTGGGGGCCAGATCCCCTGGAAACAAGAGGCAGGATCACTCTCCACTGAGAACTGGGCTGACGCTTTTTCCCCCTGCTGAAGAAGTGCTGATAGCATTCAAATAGGGCTGGGAAGGAGCGGGATGGCTTCCTCTGGGGCCCCCTTCTCGGGCTCTGTGGGAATCCACATCTCCCCTCCCAAACAGGAGCGCAAGTGTTGTGCGAGGTGGAGTCACTTTGTTGGAAGCAGCTGATGTTGTTGTTACAGCGGGACGAACGAGCATTTGGAAGCGAGGCCCGAAGGGCAAATGTTATTGAGCGAAAAGCTGGAGGGAGGCATGCTGCTGCCAAAATTAAATACGGGGAACGCCGGGGATTCTGCTCTTTGGGGATGCGTCTGCCTTTCCTGCCCCTTTCCCTGGGTTCCAGTTCAACATGGACAAATGTAGAAGTGCTCCTTAGCTGGAGCAGAAATTGCTCACCACGTCATGCAGCTCTCCTTGCCCTTGTTGCAAAGAAGCGTGAGACAAAACATTGGGAAGGAAAGCATATGGTATGATGAAGAGAGAGGTGATGATGCACGATGCATTTACGTCCCATTTTATTGCTCGGCATTTTATTACATTGCTCTGCATTTATTATTGCATTGCATTTACGTTTCCTCTTGCAAGGAACCCAAAGCAGCTTATAAAACCTTGCACTCCATTTTATCCTCCCAACAACAACCCTGTGAGGTAGGTTAGGTTGAGTGTCCGGGACTGGCACACAGTCGCTCCGTGAGCTTCATGGCTGAGTGGGGACTACAACCCGGATCTCCCAGGTCCCCAGCCTTGCACTCCCGCTGCCCCACCACCCTGACTCTCAAAAGCACTGCATGAAGCACATGGGCAGCGCTGCACAAAAAGTAATGAGACGTCCACATGGTGGGCATGTCGTGAGCGGAGCCGGCTGGTGCCGGAGGTCAGACTAGATGGCCCGGGAGACCCCTTCTGACTCGCTCTGTTTCTGTGTAATCTTCTTGATGTGTTTATATGTATAATAGCATGGGAGGTTGCTTGCTGGTTTCTATTTTTGCTGTTTTGCTTTACAGATGCATGCACGGACTTCTTTGTGTTGGAAAAACACACAGGGAATCATGATACAAATATTTGTAGAATCATATCAAAAATGCCTTTTACAAAGCATTTTGCCAGAGCTATCTGTGTGGAATGGGTTGGGAAAAGACAAAATTTGGAAACGTCCTCAGAAATTGGCAACTCCTTTCTACTTTGAGGTTGCAGTGCTATTTATAATATGTATGGGGAACGTCACTAATTTCTACATTCTTAGTACTTCATGCTATCGGGACCATCACTAAAGTTTTATGCATTTTAATAATGGAATTAATCCTATTAGATTCCCACACTACCCAGTAGCCTGAGCTCTCTGTGCCATTCACAACCACGGGAACCATAAAATCAAGCATAAGCACACTATGCATGTTCAAAATTTTAAAACTACAGTATAAACTAGAAGTGAAAATTAAAATCCAGTAGCACTGCAAAGATGGGAAATACAGTAACAGAAATTGGAAGAATAAAACTTTTGTATAGGACAGGATTGAGATGCCTTAGATAAATAATAAAATGTCCGGGGGAATACTAAATTTGTCATCTGGCCAGGAAGACTCTGCTGTAGGCACCAAGCAGGAAGCAAATTTCACAACTGGGAGACTGTGGGATATGTCATGCGTGCCATTTCTGACAGCCACTTTGCATTCATAAGGACTAGGTGCTTTACAAATGAAAGGCAAGCAAGCTGTGGAGGCTGTATTCCCTCATTCCTTGCCAGAGTCTGCAGGATTCTAGCATAAACAGAACCCAGGAATGGCGCGTGCGTAGGCTCCTTGGAGAAGTGTGTTAATCTCCTTTGTGATACATAAGCTTTTCTTCCGCGCAGTCGCCCTCTAGGCTCTCTTGATCTCTTAATTGGCTGGGAGCTTTTCCATCACAGCTGTGCTTTAGTCCAAGGCATGTGTTAATGTCGTGCAGAAAGGGTACAATTTGTCACTCAGAAATAGGGCTTCCGACAGAAGGCCTTCTTCCGACATTCCAAAACTTCTCCTGCAGCTGCTGATCAGGGCAAACCTGGGGCTGAACTCGAGAGAAAGTTTGTTTGTTTGTTTGTTTATTTAGCAAACTTATATGCCGCCGCCTTCGCATAAGCCTCGGGGCAGCTTCCAAACATAAATACCATCAATACAATAATATAAAATTGGAGACATCCTGGCCAAAGTTGTTAAAATCAATAAATAAAGCTAACAATTAAAATGACGTTTAAATAAAAAGGTCTTGGCCTGGCGCCGAAAAGCAAATAACGACGGCGCCAGGCAGACCTCTCTGGGGAGCGCATTCCAGAGGTGGGGAGCCACCACAGAGAAGGCCCTCCTCTGGGTACTCACCCTCCTAATATCCTTCGCAGAGGGTTCCCGGAGAAGGGCCTCTGCTGCCGATCTCAAGGGGTGGGAGGGCATATATGGACGCAAGCGTTCCTTTAGGTAACTAGGACCCAAGCCATTAAGGGCTTTATAGGTGATAACCAACACCTTGAATTGGGCCCAGACTTCAATCGGGAGCCAGTGAAGCTGACGGAGGACTGGGGTTATATGAGAACAATGCCCAGTCCCCGTCAGCAGCCTGGCAGCTCTATTTTGAACCAACTGAAGTATCCGGACCGTCTTCAAGGGCAGCCCCACGTAGAGCGTGTTACAGAAATCTAATCGGGAAGTTACCAACGCATGTGTCACCGTCGCCAGGCGGTCTTTCTCCAGGAAGGGACGCAGCTGATGGATCAGCTGAAGCTGAAGGAAGGCGCTCCTCGCCACCGCCGTCACCTGAGCTTCCAAAGAAAGCTCTGGGTCGAGGAGTACTCCTAAGCTGCAGACCTTATCCCTAAGAGGGAGTGTTGCACCATTCAGGACAAGGTCAAGGTCCCCTTCCCCGAAGCCCGACCCACCTACCAACAGGACCTCCGTCTTGTCTGGATTGAGCTTCAGTTTATTGGCCCTCATCCAGCCCATTACCTCGGCCAGGCACCGGTTCAGCACAGCCACTGCCTCACCTGGATTGGTGTAAAACAACAGGTAGAGCTGGGTATCATCAGCGTACTGATGATTCCGCAGCCCACACCTCCTGATGACCTCTCCCAGCGGTTTCATGTAGATGTTGAATAGCAAGGGAGACAAAATGGACCCCTGTGGTACTCCATGGCATAGCTGCCATGGCGCAGAGCCATAGTCTCCCAGCACCACCTTCTGAAATCGGCCATTGAGATAGGAGCGGAACCACCACTACGCGGTGTCTCCAACTCCCAATCCAGCCAGCCTATTCAGAAGGATACCATGGTTGATGGTATCGAAAGCCGCTGAGAGGTCCAGAAGAACCAACAGGGACACACTCCCCCTGTCCTTCTCCCTGCACAGGTCATTGTACAGGGTGACCAAGGCAGATTCAGTACTGTACCCGGGTCTGAAGCTGGACTGAAATGGGTCCAGATAATCAGTTTCATCCAAGAGTGCTTGGAGTTGTCCCGCTACCACCCGCTCCAACACCTTGCCCAAGAACGGGATATTGGCCTCCAGTCTATAATTGGCAGCCACCTCTGGATCCAGGGATGCCTTCTTTAGGACTGGTCGGACTACCGCCTCCTTTAAAGGGGCAGGTACCCGGCCGTCCCTCAGAGAGGCGTTGACAACCTCCAGGATCCAGGTCCCTGTCCTGTGCTTGGCATTGTTAAGTAGCCAAGAAGGGCAAGGGTCCAATAGGCAGGTGGTGGGACGTATTGTTGTTAGCATGCAGTTCCAGGAGCAGCTGTGGGTGGCAGACTCTTAGCCTGGGATGCAGGAAGTTCTCCCAGAAGTAAAAGGCCGCTGTTTTGGATGCAGAAGGTCTGCGGTTCAGCCCAGGCATCTCCAGGCGAGAGACACAAGACAAGAGGTGATAGAAGGATCCATCCTGGATGCCAGGGAATGGCTGCCTATCCAGCTGTGATATTTAGCTAGATGGAGCCGTGATCTAGCTCAGTCAGAGACAACTTCCTGTAGAGGGAGCCTCTGAGAATGTGCAGAGTATATTTCCCCTAGTTTTGAATCAACAGTATAAGCAGGAACATGAGTGCTGTTTGAGCTTGCCAAGAGTTCCCAAATGTCAGCTCTCACTGGCTTAAGGGTGCACTCATGATCGCTGCTCGCTCTGCATGAATGGGCCAGTTGTGCAAAATGGACAATTATAGAATGAGAAAGTGTGCAGAAATTTCCTCCACAGGACAGAGCAGGGCTGATTTGGGAACATGGGCAAATTCAGAATTGCACTGAAATTGAATGGAGACAGTGGAACAAATGAGAGCCTGTGGCTACTGAGGCAGGGTAAAGGTAAAGGTAAAGGTAAAGGTTTCCCCTTGACATTAAGTCCAGTCATGGCTGACTCTCGGGGGCGGTGCTCTTCTCCTTTTCCTGGCCAAGGGAGCCAGCGCTTGTCCACAGACAGTCTCCGTGGTCACGGGGCCGGCATGACTAAACACCGAGGTGCAGGAACGCTGTTAGCTGCCCACCAAAGTGGCACCTTTTCATCTACTCGCATTTGCATGCTTTCGAACTGCAAGGTTGGCAGGAGCTGGGACGGAGCAATGGGAACTCACCCCGTTGTGCAGATTCGAACTGGCGACCTTTCGATCAACCAGCACAGCAGTTTAAACCACTGCGCCACCTTCAGTCCCTTGCTGGAGCAGGGTAGAAATCTAATAAATAAATGTTTGCTAACTGGCCATTTCTGAAGCAAAACAGGGGCAGGCACACCTGAAATGAAAGTCTCTAATGCCCTTGGTCATCACAGTCTCGTACCGCATCAGGCCTTCCTCCAAAAGATCAGCACGGATTGGCAGGGCTTTTCTGCAGCTTTGGGCAAGATTCTTTCCAATTCCTACTGGAAGTTGCTGGGGATCAAACGAGAGACCACCTGCATGGAAAGCACATGCGCCACCACTGAGCTATGGTCCTTCCCTTAACAACAAATCAAGATTCCAGTCCTCATGTTTCTGAAGAAAGGGCTGATTTGAGTGGGAACATAGGAAGGTGTCCATTATTGCCAACACTGACTGGCATCTTTCCCAACTCTGCCTAAAGATGCCAAGGATCAAGACCGGGAGCTGGTACATGCCAGGCAGGGATGCTCTTCCCAAGGGAACCTTCATCCCTTGCTTGGGGAGACCGTGGTTCTGGAAACGGGTTGGAGGAAGCCAGAAATTTAAAATTGTATTTTAAAATGTTGCAAATCAACTTTGAGCACAGTCCTGTGGCATGTTTAAACAGGAGTCCAGCAACTTTCAGCTTTCCCCCAGCTGTATGCCCTTTCTATTCTGGGGCTTTTTTTCTTTTTGGTCCAAACATGCAATGGACTGCAGCCTCCGGGCATCACCCTGTTCAACTGGGGAAAGTCCTGCAATTCCCGGGTGACTGTGGCATGCTGGGAATTGTAGGACTTCTTTTCTAACATAGAGCAAGTCAGAAGGGGCCTCCCGGGCCATCTAGTCTGACCCCAGGCTCCAGCCGGCTCCGCTCACGACATGCCCACCACGTGCATGTCCAGCCTGTCCTTGAACACCCGTACCGATGGGGCCTCAGCCACCTCCCGAGGAAGCCCATTCCACACCCTCAGGGTCCTGACTGTCAGGAGGTGCTTCCTGGCATCCAAACTGAACCTGGGTTCCCTGAGCTTGGCTCCTTGCATAGGATTGCAATCCCAATTGCTGAAAAACAGGAACCCCCCAAATAAGTGAACGGAGCATGCAAGAGAATTGTAGAACTTAATACACAACCATGCTGCGTGCGTGTGTGTATTTGCAGAGAAAGGCAGGACTGAAATTCCAGGGAGGTGTAGAAATGATGAAAAATAAATGCACCTTTTCAGGTTCCTTGCTCCTGGTTTGTGCACCACAGGGGTTTGTTTTTTCCTGTCTGAAGCAATTATCTTTATTTTCCTTTGAAATGGCAGCCTGAAGAACGACGGCCCCGTTCGGTGCGGACAGTACGATGGTTTGGTGGAGCTGGCCATCATCTGTGGCCTCTGCAACGATTCCTCACTCGATTACAACGAGGTGGGTGCAAGGTGGAACCAGTGCTTAGCAGTTTTAGGACTTCTGTGTTGCTTGTGGCATCGCTTCCTTCTGCCTCTGATGCCTCTGAGCAGCCTGCAGGGAGCAGCCTGACACCAATATCCCACACCTGCTTTCCTGGGAGCAAGTCCAGAGAATTAAATTGCACCTACATCTGAGTAGACACATGCAGGTCTGCACTGTGGGTGTGCTTTCCTGATCTTTCAGCCCCTCTAATATTACTGTCCAAATGCCTTTTCTGTCGGTAATGAGAAAACTTTAAAGCTGTTCAATTAGCAAATAAAAGGACCACAATAAACTTTTAACAAAGTTTTTGTTAAATAACATGCAATATGGTCCCCCTTCTTTCAGCCTTTGTGTATTTTGGGATGTGAATTTTCACAGTGCTTTTCTCTCTTCCCATGGAAATGCGGGTTTCTTCCCCCACCTTCCATTCCTGTTATCAGTCCAAGAAAGTCTACGAAAAGGTGGGAGAAGCAACAGAGACGGCGCTGACCTGCCTGGTGGAGAAGATGAATGTTTTTGATACGGACACCAGCAATCTCTCCAAAGTCGAGAGAGCCCATGCATGTAATACAGTGAGTAAGCAATGGCGTTTCTTGCCTCTCAGAGCCCAAACTTATCTTTTTATTTCCTTCAGTATAATATCACTTGGGACTGCGGGTGGCACAGTGGTTTAAACCGCTGTGCTGCTGGGCTGGTTGATCGAAAGGTCGCCGGTTCGAATCCGCAGACGGGGTGAGTTCCCGTTGCTCCATCCCAGCTCCTGCTGACCTTGTAGTTCAAAAGCATGCAAATGCGAGTAGATGAAAAGGTGCCACTTTGGTGGGAAGGTAACAGCGTTCAGTGTACCTCGGTGTTTAGTCATGCCGGCCACACGACCACGGATACCTTCTGCAGACAAACACTGGCTCCCTTGGCCAGGACGCGGAGATGAGCACCACCCCCTAGAGTCAGGCATGACTGGACTTAACGTCAAGGGGAAACCTTTACCTTTACCTTTTATAGTATCACTGAGAGCCAGCATGGGGTCGTGGGGAAGAGCGCAGGACTGGGATACAGGTGCCCCGGGTTCTAGTCCCCATTCAGCCACAAAGCCAACTTGAGTGACTTTGGGCCAGTCACAGACCTTCAGCCCAGCCTACCTCACAGGGTTGTTGTGGGGATAGGACTAAGAGCAGCAGGAGGGGAACAATGATGTAAGCCACTTTCAGTTCTTTACAAGAAAAAAGGCAGGATATAAATCTATTTATTTATTTATTTATTTATTACAGACATTTATATCCCATCCCATCGCCAAGCACTCAGGACAGCTTACAAAATATAAAAGTGCAATATAAAATATAAAAGTGCAATATACAAACATAGATTATAAAAACATTATATAACGTCCCTAGCTTGGACAGGGACCACCATAATCCTGGAGAGGAAGGATAAATCTCCTTGCATGTTTCTGAAAATCCCCTGCCCATGGAGGGATGGGGTTAACAAAGTGGGGTCTCCATTTATACGGGGAAGAGAGCCTCTAAACCCCTCCTGGAATCTTGATTCTGCACACACATGAAATTCCATGGGATTCTCATTGCTCAGAATTTTGCAGCAAAATTCTGCAGTGGAAAAATGCATACAAAAGCTGCATCTTAGTGAAAATAGTGCTCATAAAGCATTATTATTAATAATAAAGCATTATTTCAGGAAAATTGCCCTCCACCTTAGACTTGCCCGTCGCAGACAACAATGTCTATAATTCAGGAGAAACGCAAACAAATCCATACAGATTTTCATGCAGACTTAGAAACCCCAGCTTTGGAACAAATTGGATTAAGATTGCAAAACTGAACGTCTGAGTAACCAGGTTGTGTCCCTCCCTAGCTGGCATGTGCATTCAGAGGAGACAGCCCACTGATTGTCTGGGGCAGCTGCCTGTGCCTCCCCCATGTCCTCCCACAAGGAAAGGTTTCAACAAATGGGATTGTTTAGCTTAGAAAAAGTATTGGGGGAGCCGTGATGGAGTTGAGCAAAATTATGTATGACGCAGAGAAAGTGTGGACAGTGGTATGTTTCTATAATACTAGAACTCAGTGTGGGTGCCCTGTGAAATTGACTTGCGGCAGAGTCAAGCGAGATGAGAGGGAAGGCCTTCTTCAAACTGGGCAGAGATACACTGGGATTCACTTCCTCGGGTGGCGTTAGGACCATCCGTTTGAGTGGCTTTCAAGAATTGGGCAAATACGCAGAGGAGAAGGCTGTCGGTGGCTACTGATCCTGAGGCCGTGGGTTATCTCCAGTGCTGGAGGCAGTGTGCCTGTGTACAGCAGTTGCTGGGGAACATGGGTGGGGGGGTCCTGTCGCACACCAGTCCTGCAGATTGATTTGTCATGGCGGTTCTTCTGTTCGTAGGCAGTTCTGCCCCGAGAGCCTGAACGGTGCCCATTTTCCCTTCTCCGCCTCCTTCCAGCCGCCATTTTGGTGAACCCCTGCCTGTCCTCTTCCCCAGGTGATCAAACAGCTGATGAAGAAGGAGTGCACCCTGGAATTCTCCCGCGATCGCAAGTCCATGTCTGTTTACTGCACACCCGTGGCCTCCAGTCACAATTCCTCCAGCAGCAAGCTCTTCGTTAAGGTAATAGCATGTGCGGGCTCCACACTCCTCCTTTACCTGCCAGGAGCCCAGCGCAGGCCAGATAACGGGGTGGCGACTTGGCTTTTAGGGCTGCAGCGGAGAGCAGGCATGGGAAATGTCACCACCGCGCAGGTGTTTCCCTGCAGCCGCCCGAGCCCTTTTGCACCATTTTGCATCCCGCCCTCCCGACTGTACTTTTCTCAACGGTCGATGTTAAGCATACCCCAAGTCTGGTCCGACGGCACGCACAGCGTCCACACTGTTGAAGCTAAGCAGGGCTGGGGCTGGCTGAGCTTGGAGGGGGGACCCCCTGGGAACCGCATGCAGCCACCCCGAGTTCTACCATTAATGAATGAATGAATGAATGAATACGCAACCTTCCTTCCTTCCTTGTCCTGCAAAGATTTTGTACATCTGAAAATCTTGGGGTTACCCCAGCTGCTTCCCCCTATGGATTTGTGGGTGGTGCCTAGTCTAAAAATTGGCCGACACTTCCCCAGCGGCCTTTTAAGCCACTCTAGGCATTTTGGCTTGTTTTTCTAGTCCTTTCAGTACATCATCACATTCACGTAACGCGTGAGATGTTGTTCTCCAGCTGGATCCCTGCAGTCCAAAGATACTGTTTACAGCTTTGCTTCTCTTTTCCTCCAATCTATAAAAGGGTTATATGCATGCATGTATCCATGTCCTTTTCAAAAAGGGGACCGATGGACACCACTTAATGCGAACTGCTGCTGCAATACCCTGCATTTCCTCTAGATGGCGGTGCTCTGCCAGGGCTCCTGGCAACATTAAATGCAGCTAGGGAAGGCTTAAGAAACCTGATAAGGGCATGAAATTCTGGTGGGTTTTCTCAATTTGACCAAGTGGATTCTCTGACCCGATGCAAGTCGAGCCAACTCGTGGATGTCTTGTTTTAAAATAGACCACAGTTTGCATTTTTGTTTGCTTGCTTGTTTGTTTAAGCCAAGGAAATTAGTACAAACTGTGAAACAGAAGCCTGGATTTTGCACAAATCTAGCATGAATTGTCCAAAAATTCAAGGTGGCCGAGGTGGAGTATGTACCTGTATGATGCAAGGAGGAGACTTCCAGGATTCTCATGTGAAATGCCACAGTAAAAACAAGAAAATAACAGTGTCTGTCCAATGACTTGGGCATGATATGTGTGGATTGCACCAGAGAGGAGATGCAATTTTCAGCTCCAAATTGGCGCGAATGTTTTGGATCACAGAAGCCTAGCATTGGGCCATCAGGTGAAAATATGTCAAAAGTCCATCAAGCTCCAGTGATGTCAGGAACCAGTTTCCTCCCCTGCACATCAAAGCCACAGCCCTTTTTCCTTGCAAAGCATTCTTGACTGTCCCAAAAGCACAAATCACCCAGAACGAGTCTCTGAGCATGCACAGAGAGGTTTGTTGACTCCAACCTGCTCTGCACCTCTCCTTAGGAGCATGCCTGGCCCCCATCCCTTTGGGAGGAGCCTTCTGAATAGGAGCACTCCACCTGAGCCTCTCTCTTTGAGGAATACCTTATTTTTCTCTCTATAAGACGTGCCTGACCATAAGACGCACCTAGTTTTTAGAGGAGGAAAACAAGAAAAAAAATATTCTGCATCAAATGGGCACATAATCACAGGCACTTCCCCCATCACTTCCCCATGGGCTGCACATCTGACAGACTTACTGCACACACATATTCGCTCTTTAAGACGCAGACATTTCCCCTTACTTTTGAGGGGAACAAAGTGCGTCTTGTAGAGCAAAAAATACGGTAAATAAATGGGCCAGCCTCCCTCGCTGGCCTGCTGGTGAGGGTGCTGATCTAGGGACCTGGGAGACCCGGGTTCTAATCCCCAGGCAGCTGTGGAGGTGACTTTTGGCAGCAATGTACAGCCTAGCCTACCTCACAGGGTTGTTGTGAATAAAGCACAGGAGACTCTTGTAAACAACCTGGGGTTCCTTGCAAGAGGAAGAGTGGCAGGTATAAATGCACTGTAATCGTAATTCTATTCCTGAGTGAGTCAGAAGGGTCCTCCCAGGCCATCTAGTCTGACCCCCGGCTCCAGCCAGCTCTGCTCACGACATGCCCCCCACGTGCATGTCCAGCCTGTCCTTGGACACCCGCACCGATGGGGCCTCAGCCGCCTCCCGTGGGCACCCATTCCACACCCCAGGGGTCCTAACCGTCAGGAAGTCCTTCCTGGCATCCATCCTAAATCTTGGTTCCCTGATCTTTGCTCCATTGGAACAGGCCCTGCCTACACTGCAGAGGAAAAAAGGTCATGTCCCACCTCCGTGGGACATCCCCTCACGTACCTGCATGTTGCTAGCAGGTCCCCTCTGAGTCTCCTCCTCTCAAGGCTGAAGAGACCCGGCTCCCTCAGCCTCTCCTCATGCGGCTTCCCCTGCAACCGGCCACCATCCCAGGGGCCCTTCGCTGCACCGATTCCAGCCTTGCTATGTCCCTCTTGTAACGAGGGGCCCAGAACTGAGCCCAAGTCTCCAGCTGTGGGCACACCAGAGTCATGCAGAGTGGCAGGAATACCTCTCTCGATCTAGAAGCCCCTCTTCTTTCTGGCTATGCAATATTATGGTCATGCATCATTCCTCTAATATAGGAACCAAATGCTGGAGCTTTACTGGAACAATATTCAGGCCCCACAGCACCCACCTTGCTGCCACACATGTCGGGCATGGGTGCAACAGCACCCACATGCCCATGTTCCCCTGCAAGGGACCTGTAGGACGAGCCTACCTTCTTCTTCATGAATGTGGCTGCCCCTCTTTGAAAGACCTACAGAAATGACCTCAAGCAGGAGAGCTCAAGCAAGCCTGAAGTGTGTTCCTGCCCATTGCTGAGCACCCCACGGGCCCCCGCGTGCCCCAGAACTATCCATATTCCGAAGGAGGACCTTCTGCTCTGCGCTGAGCAGGGGGTGGACTTGATGGCCTTATGGGCCCCCTCCATCTCTGATGTCTGTTATTCAAAAGATTGCTTTGCCTCCTTTCCGTGCAGAAGCTCTCCCAAGTTGGCTTCTGCTGAGGAAACACACGATACCTACAACCTTGGGAAGCAATTGAACGTGGGGCAAAGGGAGGGCAACAAAAATGATTGCGGGTTTGAAAACACTGCCCTGGGCCTGTTCAGCCTTGGGAAGAGAGGACTGAGGGTGGGGGACATGATCTCCCTCTGTCTCAAAGGGGAAGGCCAAGATCTCTTCTTGCTCATGTCAGAATACGGGACACAGAATGATCCATTCAAGCTGCGACAACCTGGATTCAGACTGAGCATCAGGAAGAGCTTCCTCTCGGTCAGAGCAATAGGACCGTGGGACCAGCTGCCTGGAGAGGTGTGGGGCTCTCCCACCCTGGAGGCATTCAGGAAGAAACTGGGCAGCCATCCAAGTGGGATGGTGTAAACTGGTGTCCTGCAACAGCAGGGGGGTGGACTGGATGGCCTCCCAGGCCCCTTCCAACTCTACAATTCTGTGATTCCATGAAAGCACAAAAGGATACCACAAGCTGTGATTAAAGCACCCGGGAAAAGACCATGTTGCAAGGTGTAGTCTGAAGCTTCCAAACTGTGCCCGGATCTGGGAAATCGAGCGGATCGTCCTCTTGCGTGTGTGTGGATCAAGGCCTACCTTGTCCTTATCGCATTTCTAGCAGACCATCTTCCGCCTGACTGTGAAGAGCAATGGGAACACCCTTGTGTCCGTCCCAGTATTTATTTATTTATTTATTTATTTATTTATTTATTAAAACATTTTCATGCCGCCCCATTCGCCGAAGCCTCGGGGCGGCTTACAACCAGGCGGCTTATTACCAGGGTGCCTTGCTGTGACTTCCCTTCTCAGCCCCCCCACCCCAAAAAGCTTCCCCTGGACAGTTCAGGAGGCAGAAAATCTCGTCTCTTTTAAAGGCTTCCTGAGGACTCACCTCTTTCTCATGTTTCTGCTGCCCCGCAATTCAACGAGCCGCTCTCCTCCACTTTGCGGTTCCCATGCAGGTCCGTAATGTTCTGGTATTATTTTAAGAACTGCATTTTAAAGATGATATTATTTGCAATTTTAATATTTGCATGGAAACGGCTTAGAGCTTTCCCTCACTATTTAGCAGAACAGAAATAGGACTGATATATGAACATATAAGGAAATAAAAGATTTCTCCTCCACCGCCAGCTGCCTTCCTCAGTCTGGTGCTTGGGCCGCCCTGGCTGTCCAAAGCAGACATGGCACTGAGGAATGACGCGAGAGCGCCATCTAGAGGCACTGGCGAACTTCCTGAGGGCCAGGTGCCGATGGGTGGCTTGGACAGGGCTGGGCAGGTGGGAGGTTTGCTGGATGCACTTTTCTATTAGAATCACAAGTAGGTGTGCAAAGATCCAGACGGGATGCGGCTCTCTTGCCCTGGCTGGGCCTCTTTCTAGTGCCAGGAAGAAAGCTGGGCTGAACTCTGTGACTGCCCAGAAGCACTGAGTGGATCGCCATTTCGCTCAGGGTTACAGTTCTTTGCAAAAAGCCTGCACATCACATGCTCTGAAGATGCACCTTGCTTGCCTGGTGGGCGGGCGGTGGGCAACGCGTGTACAAGCCGGCCCCGAGCACTTCCTGGGACTCGTTTCCTGCCAGACGCCCGGTGTGAGTCTGTGGGACTGAGCCCAGGACGTCTGAAGAATCCCACCTCCAAAATATAGGTTCCGCATACCTCGCTGCTTGCAACATTTCTGGATGTGATCCACAGCCTGAAATTGATGCATAGGCATGAAAAATGTGCACGAAACATGCAGACTTTTGAAAACTGCACACACAGTTCTGTTTCAGTGGTGGGAAAAGAATGTGCCCATTTCAAAGATGTGCATATTGGATGCACACGTTTGGGGGAAATACATGAAAAATGCATGGATTTTTACGCAAAAACAAAAAAGAAGACGCTTGCAACATGATGCAGGTGTGCGTAAGAACATAAAATGACAACCCAGTGTTCTCATTCCACGATGCTGATGGGTGGGAGATGCTAGACAAAGAAAGAGAAGTTCTACTTTGTACAGCAAATGAGTTATGGAATTCACTTCCACAAGGTTATAGTGAAGACTGCTAATCTGGATGGCTTTAAAAGGTTCTTGGACAAATTCATGGAGGAGGCAGCTACCTGTGCTACTAGTCCTCATGGCTTTGTGCCACCTCCAGTATCGGGGCAGTATGCTGGGAAGTCGCTGGGGAACATAGGTGGTAGAGTGCTGCTGCACTTCTGCCCTGCTCGTGGATTTCCTGTGGGGCAACTGGTCAGCCACCACATGAGCAGAATGCTGGGACTTGATGGACTCCGACTCTGATCCAGCATAGCTCTACCTCTGATCTTATGCGTTCCTCTACCTAAACCTCCTCAATGGCTTGCATCCCCTTATTTTAAGAGAGTGAGCACAGTCGCTCCCTGCATCTGGCTATTTCTGTCTGGCAGCAGCTCTGCTCACAGTCCTGGCCTGAGCAAGGAAGGACAGCTGCTCAACTCAACAAACCCTCCGCTTTCTTTGGCAGCCCGATGTTTGCACAGCGACTGCAGCCAGGAGCACCATGTGCGGATATTATGAGAAATAAGAAACTCGGACTGGGAAGACGAGCACAGCACTGAGCAGTTTGCACCCCCCTGGCTCCCCGCACCTTAACTTGGTCTCCATTTATTTCTTAACATTTAAAAAAAAATCTTTTTAACCATGGATTGGAACACTGCAAAAAGAAGCCCAGCCTTCCAGCCTTATCTGGTTTGGGATCCAAAGAATGGATTCCCTTTTTCAAATAATATTCTTGTTCTACCAGATGCTAAAATGAATGAGCGAACCAACCAAAAAGTGAATTGTACCAACAAACAGCCATATTCCACGAGGGTTGCGTTGCTTATCAATGTAATACTAAAAAATGCAATCACTTAGGAGGAGACGCGGTTCCAGAGCTCTTCCTGTCAGTCAAATGATTCGCTTAACAAGGACGATCTACAATACTTCCTTTTTTTGTTCAGAGTTCTTTATAGTACCCAGAGTGTTTTGTATGGTGAGGGTTTCTCCTCATTAGGACTATCGGTTCATAAAACGAATCAGGATTCGTGCCAGCTTGAGCCTGTGAGACTCTCTTGCATTTCGAAGCTCTGGGCCCACCCCTGCCTTGTGCTGAGCGCCCGGCCCAGGCTGTGTTCACTCTTGGACTCGCACATTTGCCATGACATGATGTGCTTGGCCACGGCCCTTGTGCTTCCTTCCAAAACCCCAGGTGTGCCCACGAGCCCCAAAAGGCAGGGAACCCTGCATCCAGTGTCTGGATGCTCCGGGAAAGTTCGGCTCAGAGAACTAGCGCCCCTCCGATTGTCTGTGGCCCTTCCCAGCAGCTCTGCCCGGTTTCTCTTTCCCTTACGGGACCAAATCTACGCTTCCGATTTCTCCAGGGTGCTCCAGAAAGTGTCCTTGAGCGCTGCAACTACGTCCGTGTGGGCAGCACCCGCGTCCCGCTGACGCTCTCCACCAAAGAGAAGATCCTCTCCAAAATTCGGGACTGGGGCACGGGCATCGACACGCTGCGCTGCCTGGCACTGGCCACGAGGGACCACCCACCCCGCAAGGAGGACATGGTGCTGGACGACTCCAGCCAGTTCATCAACTACGAAGTAAGCCGGCTTGCGGGGAGGTGAAGCCCGGGCGGCGGGCAGGGCCAGTGGGGCACGCAGGAAAGGCCCCAGCAGGGCCCCCTGGAAGGAGCCCCCGGCAGCTTCTTTGGCGTGACCTGCTTGTTCACCCACCTCTTGGTCCAGAACGTGGGTGCAGCGCGAAGGGGGACTCAGAGGTGCCGTGGCCTCTGCCCAGGCTCTTCCCCGCCAAGAGGGCTGGCCATGTTGAGGAAGAAGGGGGGTCAAAGAGCAGAGGGGGGCGTGGTGGAGAGAAAGGGGCCTCGCCAGGAGGGCGGGATGCATGGAGGGGATCTCAACAGGGTCTCCCCGCAGCCTGGCGCTGGCACTCCCCGGCACCTTCATGGTCACCGTGACATCTTTATGTGCCTTTCTTTGTCCAAGCCAAAGAATGGGTTTAATCAAAAGGCCAGGCCCTTGCCATTTTCCAGAAGGCTTCCCACCAATGGGGCACTTCCTGATGAGTTGGGGGCCATGTTCTCTCCAAGGAGGGTTGTCGGAAGCCCCCGGCAAGCAGGTGGCAGGTCAGACCCTTCCCCTCTCTTTACCACCCCCTTTCTCTCCTGCTTTCCCCCCTCCCGCCGCAGCTCACTCACGGCCCCCTCTTGCCCACAGACAAACCTGACCTTCGTCGGCTGTGTGGGGATGCTTGACCCTCCCCGGAAGGAGGTGACGTCGTCCATCGAGATGTGCCGGAAGGCCGGCATCCGGGTCATCATGATCACCGGAGACAACAAGGGGACAGCTGTGGCGATCTGCCGGCGGATTGGGATCTTCTCGGAGAGCGAGGAGGTGGCGGACAAAGCGTACACGGGCAGGGAGTTTGACGACCTCTCGCCGGAAGCCCAGCGGCAGGCCTGCCGATCAGCCCGGTGCTTTGCCCGGGTGGAGCCAGCCCACAAGTCCAAGATAGTCGAATACCTGCAGTCGTTCAACGAAATCACGGCGATGGTAAGCACGTGTGCGTGTGTGTTTCCAGACTGTGGTTCCTGGATGCAGACCTCCAGTTGTTCACAGAGCTGATCCATATCTTGGGTGGGGAAGTGCTTGAACTGGCTGGTTAAGATAAAATTATCCCCTTTCCACACAACCCTTTGAAAAACAGAATTTTGTTTCCGTTTGTTTACATCTGAACTTCCCCTGTTTGCACCCCCTAATGCAAAAGCAAATGCATTTTTTCCGGGGAGGCTCAGCTTCTACATTTCTGATCTTGCAGACACACCCAAAAGCATGTTTGTCAGAAAAATGTACACTTTGAAAACGGGCTTTTGGGAGAAAAGATGTATTTTCATGGTTTTGTGTGTCGGGGGAAAAGACAGTTTGGTGCACATGTTCTCTGTTCAGACAACAAAAAGTACTTGCATTGGGCAACAGAGTAGACCCAGCATCGAGATGGAGCTTGTAGACGGAACAAACGTGCAGGCCTCAAACGCTAACGCCAGGGCATGCGGCAGTGTGTCAAGGCCTAGTGTTAGAAAAGGTCTAACCAGGATGAGCAAAATGGAAGCCGGGATCAGAGTCCGCAGGACTTCAATTGCCTAATGATACACTGACCCAGCTTTTCAAATTGTGGAACAAACAGGCCTCGCAGAATAAACCTGTCATAACTGGGGTGCCATCATTCTGTACCAACCACTCAGCTCAGCTCGTTTGGTGGGTGCCTTTGGAGACGGGCTTCAGGTGCCGGGCAGGTATATGTGGGGGGAAGTGATCCTTCAGCGAAGCCTAATCCAGAAGCAGGTGTGCGAGAGGTCCGTCTGCCCACAGCTTGATAACGAATGGACCCTCTGTGCAGACCCAGTGTTTGATTTTGGTCGTGTTTCATTCAGTCGCAGAGTCATGCCCGACGCATCGCGATCCCATGGACAACACTCCTCCAGGCCTTCCTGTCCTCCACCATCCCCTGGAGTCCACCCAAGCCCACACCCACTGCCCCAGGGACCCCTTCCAGCCACCTCATCCTCTGCCCTCCCCTTCTTCTTTTGCCATCTATTGTTCACAGCATCAGGGTCTTCTCCAGGGAGTCCTTCCTTCTCATTAGGTGGCCAAAGTATTTGAGCTTCATCGTCAGGATCTGGCCTTCTAAGTAGCAGTCAGGGCTGATCTCCTCCAGGACTGACCGGTTTGATTGCCTTGCGGTCCAAGGGACTCGCAGGCGTCTCCTCCAGCACCACAATTCAAAGGCCTCAATTCTTCGGCACTCAGCCTTCCTTGTGGTCCAGCTTTCCCAGCCATGCATTGCAACTGGGAAAGATCCGTGTACCGCTAATTGTAATAAGTTGTTGCTGTTGTGACATTGCATTTCTATCCTGCTTCTTTCCTCTTGCGAGGAGCCCAAGGTGTCAGGCAAGGTTCTCCTCTGCAATCTTTTTATCCCCACAGCAACAGCCCTGTGAGGGAGGTTGGGCTGCAGGTCCAGTGAGACCCATGGCTGAGTGGGGACTTGAACCCAGAACTCCTGGGTCCACGTTCCAGCGCTCTCACCACCCTCCTGCTCCTCCTAGCGGTGTCCGTGCTTTCTCCAGACAGGGGATGGCGTGAATGACGCCCCAGCTTTGAAGAAAGCTGAAATCGGCATTGCTATGGGCTCGGGCACGGCTGTGGCCAAGTCGGCGGCCGAAATGGTCCTGTCGGACGACAACTTTTCCACCATTGTGGCTGCTGTGGAGGAAGGGCGAGCCATCTACAACAACATGAAGCAGTTCATCCGGTACCTCATCTCCTCCAATGTCGGAGAAGTCGTCTGGTAAGAGTTCTTGGCCCCATCAGCCGAGTGGAGTATCTGTTTCTTCTTGACCTCTTTTTAGGATGGGAGGGTGCAGGAAGGAAGGGGGAACTGCTAATCTTGTTGGACAATGGAGATTTTGTTGGACTCACAGCTCCCATCATTCCTGACCTCTGGCCAGGCTGGCTGGAGCTGATGGGACTTGGAGAGAGGGAGCATGTGTCTGCTGGGATCCCACACGAGCACCGATAAACCTGATGGATACGGCCAAATTTTCTCCAAATTTTCTCCAAGTAGCAATTGCCGTCCAAAGTCCAGGGCACTGCAGTGGATGAAAATGGTTGCCAGGCTGTGGATGGCAGAACGAAATGCTGAAAATGCAGAAGACTTCTCTGGGTTGTGCAGTTCTGCTCTCCCGGATGCAGAATCCCACAGATCTCTGGCTCCGTCTGTCCTCTGCAGTCCGGCAGCACTGAAGTCCGTGGAAATGTCGGCATTGCTTGAAACCGGAGATTTCCCAGCAGCCTTGTTTCCAGGTTCCCCGTGGGATGCTTTCTCAGAGAGTTTTCTTGAGCTTGTACCCCTCTGCACGAGGTGGTTTTCTGAGCCATCCCATAATCCCTGCAACCATCTCCGAGGGACTGTAAGGTTCACCTAGGTCGAAATCCAAGACATGCATCACTGCAGGCAGGAGAAGCGAAGAGAAGAATAGCCGGGTCTGACAGCTCTGCCCACACGTTCTTCTGCCCCCCTTCCAGCATCTTCCTGACAGCCATTCTGGGACTCCCGGAGGCCCTGATTCCAGTGCAGCTCCTCTGGGTGAACCTGGTGACTGACGGGCTGCCGGCCACCGCGCTTGGCTTCAACCCCCCGGACCTTGACATCATGGACAAGCTTCCGCGGAACCCCCGGGAGCCGCTCATCAGCGGCTGGCTCTTCTTTCGCTACCTTGCCATTGGAGGTAAGGTGGGTGGGCAGTTATGCAGCACGTTCGTCTGGGGAGTTTTGGCTGCAGGGCAGTGTAGGAATTAAATAAAGACATACATCAATGTCATGGACACAAAGGTTGAGCATGCCCCGTTCACAGGGGGCAAGCAGCAGAATCGGTCCTCTGAAAATGTTTGCGAATTCTTGTGAATGCATGCACATTCGAAAATGTTGCAAATCGCAGACAAAAAGCCATTTGAAAGTGTGCAGTTTTCACACTTCAAAGGGGAAGGTCGTGCAGAATGCTCAGATGTTTGAGTGTGATCAGTTTGGGCTGTTCTCCAAGAGAAATCTCTCCCTCTCTCTGGTGTTCATGGTCCCCTTTTAGAGAAAAATATTAGACATCTACTTCTTGTACCAACATTCACAGAATCTAGCACAGAGCAAGTGAGGAAAAATAATGGGGAAACACATTTGTTTCTCTGCAACACCTTGTGTTTGTCGGTTCTTCCATTGCTGTTCAGGCCCCTGTGTTCATATACAAGAGAATTCACCTGGGCTGTTCTACGTAGGGCTGTAAGTTAAAGATTTCATTCACTGAATGCTCCCTAACACACAGGCATAAATGCAGCGATACCCTCTCTGCATATAGAAAGATAGCATGTCAGGGAGTTCTAAGACTGGGCCTGTTAGCTAGCTTTCTACCATAGAGGATCTAGCTTTTGGTTTTTGCAGAGGCACATTCAAACACACTGATTCCCCACCTGCTGTCTGGAGTGGTATAATCCAGGTAAAGCTTTACCACATGGTCCAGCCAGCACTAAACTGCTGTACCATGAGCTCCAAAACTGGATTCAGCTCGTAAACTGAAGAAGCTCCCAAGCTCTGACATGTGGGGAGCACCTGTAGGGCGACCTGTTTGTGGTTCCGGATTTAGCCAACTCCTTCCCCAGTCCCAGCTATTAGGAATGGTTGTCTTGAGTGGCCCATTTCAAAGAACTGCTTGAGGGGTCATAAACCTCACCATAAAATGTGCCAGCGTGCCCCTTCAAAACCCCAAACACAGTCACAAGCACACACGCACCCACAACAACCGTTATTTGTTTTTCAGCACCAGGCGAAGACCTTCTTATTTAAGCAGCATTTTAAATGTTAATATTATTGAATTTTATCTGGCCAGGGCGGCTTATTTTATGTTGTGTGTGTATATTCACACATATATATATTTTAAATTATTATTCTAATGTGTATATTTTAATTTATGTGGTTTTAATTTCTTGTTGTAAGCCGCCCCGAGGCTTCGGCGAATGGGGCGGCATAAAAACGTTTTAATAAATAAATAATAAAAACATCCCCAGGTCGCAGGCCGTGTGCTTGCATTCCACCTGTGCTCCTTCCCCATTCAGTCAAACCACGATTACCCAAACTGGGCCACTCGTTGACTGAAAATGATTTTAACTTGGTGTGTCTCTTCTTCCAATCTCCTCCTTCCTCCCCTTCCCCCTTTCTTCTCTTGTGTCTATTTTGTGTTCTTGTGTTCTCTGGCTGCCAGTTCTGTGTTTTACATGACAATGATCTTGGGCTTTTTAAGACACTTAAGAAAGATTGCTGGTGAAGTAGAAGCCATAGAGAGAGATTCAGCAGCCCGTAAGATGAATTAACCATGGCAAATGACTTGGGTACCTTTAAAAGAGGAGGCATCTGGGCTAGAACTTGTTCAGGTGCCTCCTGAAGGCTGCACGGTTTCATGAGGACTACTTGGCTGGGCAAGCTATCAATTCCTCTCTCCCCTTCTCTTGAAGTGTACGTCGGCTTTGCGACTGTGGGTGCAGCTACCTGGTGGTTCTTGTACGATGCTGAAGGACCACAAGTTACTTTCTACCAACTGGTAAGTTGACAGTGCAGATCTGACCAAATACGCTCCCCTCCCCTCCAGATCCAGAAGGATCTGGACAGACTATGGAAGTGGGCAGGAGACAACAGGATGGCGTTCAATGCGGATAAGTGCAAGGTTTGCACTTGGGGCATAGGAATAGCTGTCATAAGTACAGGTTAGGGGGCAAGCGGTTGGAGAGCAGCACTTGTGAAAGGGACCTCAGGGTGCTGGTTGACTGCAGGCTGAACATGAGCCAGCACTGTGATGCGGTGGCCAAGAGGGCGAACGCCACCCTTGGTTGAATAGCCAGCAGTGTGGCTTCGAGATTGAGAGAGGTATTACTACCACTCTACACGACTCTGGTGCACCCGCAACTGGAGTATTGTGCTCAGTTTTGGGCCCCTCATTACAGAAAGGATATAGCCAGGTTGGAGTCAGTGCAGCGCAGGGCCACAAGGTTGGTGGCCAGTTTGCAGGGGATGGGGTATGAGGTGAGACTGAGGGAACTGGGTCTCTTCAGCCTGGAGAAGAGGCGACTCAGAGGGGATTTGTTGGTGACATGCAGGTATGTGAGGGGATGTCACACAGAGGTGGGCAGAGACCTGTTCTCCCCTGCAGAGGAAGGCAGGACGCGCTCCAAGGGAGCAAAGCTCAGGGAACCCAGGTTCAGTTTGGATGCCAGGAAGCACTTCCTAACAGTTGGGACCCCGAGGGTGTGGAATGGGCTTCCACGGGAGGAGGCTGAGGCCCCCTCGGTGAGGGTGTTCAAGGATAGGCTGGACATGCACATGGTGGGCATGTTGTGAGTGGAGCTGGGTGGAGCTGGGGGTCAGACTAGATGGCCCGGGAGACGCCTTCCGACTCGCTCTGCTTCTATCTATATCATCTATATCTATATTCTAAGCATGTTAATCTCACACTTCAGCTGCAAAAAAGTTCCAGAGCAGCTTACAAAGATCAATGGTGTGACCTTCCCAGCCCTCATGTTTACAGTCTAAAAGATACGACATGTGAGGAACAAGAAAGGGGAGTGGGGGGAAGAGGGAAAAAACCAATTCAGACTCCAGTTCTTATCGTAAATATGTGATATGGAAAGAGGTCAGGCAGCCAAATGCAGGCATCCTTCAACCACTACCTGGCAGGTGATCCAGGACTGGTTTAAAACAAGCTGCAATCCCCTGTTGAACATACTGGGCCAATCACAGCCTCTTAGCCCAGCCTACCTCACAGGGTTGTTGTTGTGGGGATAAGACAGAGAGCGCAGGAGGAAGAATGGTGCAAACTGCTTCAGGTTCTTTAGAAAAGAAAACAGGCAGGATGTAAATCTAATAAAATAAGTAAGAACGTGAGAAGGGGCCGAAAGAGCTTCCACCCATCCAGCGTTCTGCTCACACGGTGACCAGCCAGCAGCAGCGACAAAACCCCAAGAGGGGCCTGAATGCAGCAGCCCCGCCTGCTCGCGTTCCTGGTGGACTGAGCGGGGGGGAATAGCACCCAGTAGGTGTGAGGTCCTTCAGTACCCGAGGGACAGGGAAAGCACAGTGGGTGTCCGCTGGCACCAGCCCCTGCTGCAGGGTTGCGGCTGTGTTCTCCGCCCACAGAGGAACTTCATGAGATGTACGGAGGACAACCCCGTCTTCGAAGGCGTCAACTGTGGAATCTTTGAATCTCGCTACCCGACCACCATGGCGCTCTCCGTGCTTGTGACCATCGAGATGTGTAATGCACTCAACAGGTACGACATCACCTGCCAGGTGAACCTTTCCTACTGCCCCATTTTCAAGAAATTCTGGATAAGACATGCGAAATAAGGGAAACTTGCTAATGAGGGCAAAATAGTCCTCAACTGGACAGCCAACACACAGATGTGCAAACAATCTTGCAATTTGTACATGTTCCTGGACCACATTGGTGAAAAAATAACTCAGATAAGCATGCTCATCTGTGGAATAAATTCTGATATCTTTAAATACGTTCATGCATGTTCGTATGCATTGCACTTTTCCTATACACAAGTCATGGTTTTTGCAGGCTTGGAGAATGTGAGTAACCTTGTGTTACAAGTTCCTTACATCTGATGGGGGCCCTTGCATGGAAGTTATTTTTTTTAAAGCATGGTTAATCCTGCTCCATGGTAAAGGAAGCACCCAGGTTGTTTTTATAATCAGTGACACACTTACAATCCAAGTAGACATGACAGTAAAGGAAATAGGGAAGGGGAGGGAAGAGGAAAACAGAAAGTAGCTCTGTTCTCTCTCTCATTTCTCCCTGCTGGGAAAAGCTCTTTAAGGGGAAAAGTGACTTGTGGAACTACAGGAAAGAGGGGATCACTTCTGCTTCTGACTTGTGGAACTAAAGGAGACTTCTGTCTCTCTTCTACAGCGTCTCTGAAAACCAGTCCCTGCTGCGGATGCCCCCTTGGCTTAACATTTGGCTTCTGGGGGCCATTGTCATGTCGATGGCGCTGCATTTTCTCATTCTCTCTGTGAAGCCATTGCCGGTATGTAGCAGGACCTACAAGCTGAGCGACTAAGCCGTGGCCCTGAAGGAAGATGCTGACAAAGGGCCCCCCCCACCCCCATTCTTAGCTGGGAAAGACTTTGGGGCCAAACGTGGCCCCTCCCAGGACCAGCAGTAGCAAGGCAACTGTTGTCCAGAATCGGAGCACTCATCCGCCTGGGCCTGGTGGGCCATTTGCTGCCCTCCAGAAGTCGGTGACGGCGACTTCCATCATCAGCTCCCTGTTGAACGATGAGTCTGCCCCGGTGGTGCTGGCCAAGTGGAGAACGTGGTTCACTGCATCCTCCGCTGCCCCATTTGCAGTGAGATTGGGACCAAATTATTAAGGTAGAAGCACTTAACGACTCAGGCCCTGAAGAACGAATCTATATCCTCGCAGACGTGCTCTCAGTTGTCAGCAATCAAGTTGCCACCTTTGCTCTGCTCTCCTGTAAACTCAGAAAGAAAATTTCACGTTCTTAGTTGTAGCATTGGCCCTATTTTGTTGTACCCTTTTGTTTACAACTTTAATTATTTTCTTTTATCATTTTACTCTCATGGTTTTATTATTACTATTTTATGGTGTTTTATGGCACTTGTGTTATGTTATGACCTGTGGTTACAACAATACATGTATTGAATTGGAAATTCACTGCGATTCCCATCGGCAATAGTCAGTCAAGGTGAGGGTTTGATGGGAGCTGAAGTCCAACACACCTGGGCACCCACGAGTGCCCCCACCTGACCCAGCCAGTGGCTTCTCACAGCTGCTCTGCAGCAACTCCGTGGATAGAACTGCCAGCTTGGGTTTGACTCGGTTTAGTTTCCACTCACACTTCTGGTTCATCCTGAGGTTTTTTCTTTTTGTTTCATTTTTGGTGGTGTTTGTGTGAAAACATGTGCGCAATTTGTGTGCATATCAAGGTATTTCTTTTTTAAAAGCTTGCATCCAAGAAGTGAGACTTGGAAGCACAAAGCTTCCCATGTGGCACGCCCTTTCGCACTGATCCGGCACGCCCAGATCCGGCGCACGCCCCCCCACCCCCCCGGCCGGTTTTTCCATTTTCTGCCGCAGCCATCAGGCATGTGCGTCCTCACTGGGCTGCTTGGGGTTTCTCCTCCCACATTTGGGGGGCTTTGGGGTTTTCCCTTTTTGACCACCTACAGCTTTGTCCGCAGCAACTCCCTGAATAAGACAATCATTATAGGAAAGAAAAAAAAATGCAAAGCCAGCTATGAGATGGATTGATTCCAGCTGCTGCAAACTGCCCAGAAAGCTTCTGCTATGGAGTGCTATGGAAATGAAATGAAATAAAATAACCAATTCCTGAAAAGAAGCTGAGCCTCGGGTTCCCAAGAGCTGAGTGGGGACAGGGCATTTTGGACAGCTTGGTGGCACATCCCAAATTTCGAATCAAACTCACATCCTTCAAGGCTGCTCAGCCCTGGCTCCCGCATCGGGGTCGGGGGCTTCCGCTGCATCCGGCCTCTCAGGTCACCTTCTTGTTTTGCAGCTCATCTTCCAGGTGACGCCGCTTAGCTGGCCTCAGTGGGTGATGGTGCTGAAGATCTCGCTGCCGGTTATCTTGCTGGATGAAGGCCTGAAGTACCTGTCCCGCAACCATTTAGACGGTGAGTGAGCCGCCAGCCTGGTCCCCGCAGTTCAGCGTCTGCTGAGGTCGTGCCTGGAAGGCAGTGTGCCCACGTGCAAATATGTGTGACTGTATGGAGCAGGCACCCTCACGCCCAGTCAGCCTGCCATCCAGGAGCAAATAAGAAATAGCAGAAGAGCAAGAGGCAGTGCTCTGTAGTGGTTAGAGCTGGACTGGGACATGGGAGATCGAGTTCTAGTCCCTTGGCGCTTACAGCTTTGGGTCAGTTGCTGAATCTTGGCCTCGCCTACCTCATAGGGTTGTTGTGGAGATATCATGATGCTAGCATGTTCTCGATGACCTCGGGGCGCATGCAAGAGGCCCCCCGTTTTGGGGAGGCGGACAGCTCAGAGCCCAAGGCTGAGATGCAGGTGGGGAGGTGGCCCATCCTAGCAGGGCTGACAGCTCAGGCTTCGATCGCAAGACAATGGTTGAAACGGATCCAGTTCCAGCTGCAGTCCAAGTCTCAGGGCCCTCCCTGTGCCTGCTATGGGGGGATTAGCTTAGGGGCAGCTGAGGGGGATGGGGAGGAGCAAGAATGCCCCGAGGGAGGAAGTTTAGAGAAGGGGACCTCCTGTCCCTTGGGGAGGTGGGGCTGGTTGTCTGTTGTCACAGCCGTGGGGTGGGCTGGTTGGGGTCTCTGAGGGAGTGGGGCAATGTGCCTGATGGAACAGCGCCCCTCCTTCCTGAGACGGGCCCTGAAGGTCCATCAGCAAAGCTTTGGCTGAAGAGTGTCAGAGAGGGCTCAACCTTTTGCTCTGCGTATGCTCAGAGACTTGCATGCGGAAGAAAGAGGCTTGGCCAGGAGGTGGCTGTTGAGACTCTTACTGCTGGGAGGGAGAAGCTCGACTCGCGACAAATGGAGAGGAGGAGGAGGCCAGCTCGGGGCCTCTTCTGGCGTGTCACTCCTTTCCGGGAGAAGTGCAAGGGCTACCAGGCCAGGTTTAAGATTTTTGTACTCCTGCACAAAGCCCTAAAGAACTTGGGACTGGGATACCTGCAGGAGCAACCTCTGCAGCACGCGCCCGGCGGCCCCTGTGGTCGTTGGACAGAATGCTTCCAGTGGGACCTCTGGCGGACCGATCGGTGTCCCCTGCAGCAGAGCCTTCAGTGTGGGGGCCCCGTTTCTGCAAAACTGCCCACCCTGGGGTTGCTTTCCATGCCTCCCCAAAATACCTTGCTGTTCAGGGAAACTCGGCATGGTGGAGCCCACCTTGGCCTCGTGCTCGACCCTTTAGGCAGTGTCCCTGGTCCTTCGCCACGGGTGGGTCAGCACCACCTGATCCCTGGGCCAGAGACGCCACACGCCCCCTTGGGACGGAAGCGAGATGGAAGCATCTCCTCCTTTGCCGTGCTGTGGACCGCGTTTTAACGATGTTTGCGTGCACATCTGCATGTTAGCAACCCACAATGGGAAGAGGCAAAACCAGGCATGGTGTCACGAGGGGGTGAGCAATTTGGAGCCCTGCAGACGTTTCCAACTACAATGCCCATCAGGGGTTCATGGGAGTTGTATTCCAACATGGCAGAAGGTCACCTCTTTGCCTGCGATTCCATGAGACTGGCGGGAACAATGAGAAGGCATTGCCTTGAAATGTGCTGCTCTGCTTTTGGGAAAGCCCGGAGACGGGGAGTCACGGACATCTGCTGTCCGGTGGCTGTTATCTGAGTGCATGTTTGGAAAGTGCTCACGTTCCCTCCTTTGGCTAAAGCACAAAAACGCAAGTTTCAGAAGTGGTGCGTTCGCCCTTGGCTGAGTGGCGACCCGAGCCCGGCTCCCCAGCCCCTGGACCAGCCTTCCGCCTCTGCGCCCTCTGGAGCGTCCAGCACACTGGAATTGGCACATTCTCCCCAGGCGCTTTTCGGCTGCCTCCTTGACCTCTCTGTGGGGAGACCATAAAAGGCTGCTGCGAGGACAGCCTCACCTCGGCGGTGACTTTTTCGCATGGCAGAGCGAGAGCCCGCCTTCGTTGCTGACAAGGCCTGGCCTTGTAAGGTCATTTCTCTCGGCTCTGCTGTTACCTTGCAGCCGAATTCGGACGTGGCAAGGAAGGGGAAGGCCAATTCCGTGCCCTTGGCTGGAAGAGTTTTTGGGGTTGGGTGGGGAAGGGGCAGTTAGGAAGAGCCTGACTCCTGCCGGACCCTTCTAGGAAGGGGGCTGGGGGGCATTTTGCTCCCCCTCCCCTAAGACCAGCCCCCCCTTGGGGGAATGTGCCCTTCGGGTTCTAGTCTTAGGGGAGAGGGAGAAAACATGGGCGGGGGTCCCAGGGCAGACCAAAGAAGGCCTTCCTCCCGCTGCACAGCACTGAATTCACTTCCACAGGACGGCGAGATGGCTGCTAATTTGGGCAGCTTTAAAAAGGATTGGGAGAAGGCTATCAGTGGCTGCTAGTCCTCATGGCATTAGGCTACCTCCAGAGGCAGGCTATCCATGTGCATGCTGCTGGGGAGCATGGGTGAGAGGGTGCTGTGACACTCTTGTCTTGCTTGTGCTATTCTGCAGGTGGCCACTCCGTCGACTGAAGGCTGGGCTGGACGGGCCTGAGTCTGACCGGCAGCTCGGGGTGTTTTGTGGGAAAATTTGGAGGCTTCGAGGATGGTCCAAGCCGAAGCTGGCCCTTCCATTCCTTACATTTCTGTAGAAACCAGAACTCCTCAAGCTATTCAAATTAGAACCACAAGTTTAAAAATTAATATACGAGTATTTCCAAAGGAGTTTGTTCCCCCCATCCCCACCAGAAAGAACACCCATGAGAACTTTGGAACAAAGCACGAATGGCCAAGCTTTGTGGCCGCCTATTTCCTCTTCCCTCAGCCTCCCTCTTCTTTTGTGTCATGTCTTTTAGATGGTCAGAGGCAGTCCTATTCTTCATCCTTGGAAGGCCCTTTTTGACTGAAGAGCAGAGTAAAAAAAGTTGCAGATCAATAGATAAATAACCCTCTTTGGAACAGCTAAGAAATTAATTAAGTGTAAAATACCAGGAATGAATAAAATGAAGCATTAAGTAGCTCCATCATATGCCATCAGATGGCCTGGGAGCAGAGGAAAGTCTCAGTGCTGGCACTAAATGAGCTTTTCCATACATTTTCATTCCACGGAAGTTTGGCCAGACGGTTGCCCTTTAGGACCTACTGCACGCTCATGGCTAGATAACTTACAGGTATTTCCCATCTCTCCCTCCCACCCATCACCCCATCCCCAGGCAAGGAGACCAGGAAATGAATGACGTGAAGAAGCCAAGTCGCTCTACGAAAGAACTCCAACACCAATCTGGGACTGAAAAACTTGCATGCCGAACATCACCGGAAGCCAGCAAGGAACTTCGCATGTCTTCGAAGTCTCGGACTTAATGCGGGTGAATCGTCAGAAGAAATGAAAAACTGATTTTGTTTTTCTTTTTACTTTTGTTATGTAGCTTCCCCCCTCCCCCCCTGTACAGAATGATGCAAATACTGGGTAGCTAAATTATGGGATGGGTGGGGGGATTTTGGGGGATAGAATTTGCTCTGTCATGGAGGCAGGGAAAACTCAGGTCCTTCGAGAATTGCTTCTGAAGATTGGATTGCTCCTTCCCCCAGCCGTTTCTTTTCTCTGTCTGCTTTCGGTGCCCCAATAACTGCATTTTTCTCTCTTGAGGCGGAAAGGCACAGTTTGTGATCCGTTCAGGGTGAGATTTCTGGCCAGGCACAGCTCTGGGTGAGGCGGGAGGCGGAAGAGTGATGCAGTGTCCCAGGCTGGGCCAGGGCAGCAAGACTTCTGTCGCAGGAAAACTAGCAGCTGGGACTGACTTGGTCGCCTTTTATAGCTATCAGGCGGTTGCACATGATTTCCTTGGGCCTGTTGCTGCTCAGTGGGCATTTTGGCTGCTCGGATTGGTTCCTTTATGTCCCACCTCGGGCTAAAACTCCCCCTGACTTCCTTCAGGCCCAGGTGCTTCGGGTTCCAGAGGGAGGACGTGTCCCCAAGCTCTCGTGCCAGCCCCGCCTTGTCCTTGCAACGACTGTGTTCCCTCGTCCCCGTCCCCACTTCGCTTTCCAAGCTCTGCCGCAAGACAAGGGCCACCCGCAACTCCAGATGGTTTGAAAAGTGCCAGATCGGTAAAGACCGTGACGTCAGGCGCATGGGGCCTGTGGAAGAGTAGCATGGCCGCCTAGACTGTATGCTTGGGACTTGTCTCTCCCTGAGAACCGGCAGTGGCCGGGTGTCTTGGAAGGCAGGGGGGCTGTGCACCCACTCCAGATTTCAGCCAGAATTTGAAAGGAGTTATTCATAGTGCTGAACCTCTTTTAGGGTCAGGGTTCAGCACCATCACTGTGTCCTGAAACATCCAGACTGACATTTGCAATGGATACACCGCCCCACTGACATTGGGTCACCAACCTCCACTGCATGAGAAGTAGGGACATGTAGGAATATGCATCTTGAATATGCATCTTGCCCTCTGGTTGTATTGGACTACAATGCCCGTAATTCCCTAGCCAGCATATGGGAGACTTGGGACTAGGACTGGTGGGCGTTGTAGGCCCAGTCACTTGGTGCAACAACTAGGAAATGGGTGAAAATACAAGTGGATTGCATACTAAATTCATCCTTCTGGGGCCTTGAAACAAACAGGCATGAATTTCCTTCCGAAAGTCCACACAATTCTGAAGTGGCTTATGCAGTTGCAAAAATAAGACAGAAAAACTGCAAAATTTGTAAAATCTGCACCAAACTTGCTCTATTCAGTGGGCCACAGTGTACTTTACAAAAATGCATACAAAGAAATTGATTTTTATATAAGAAATTCACATGAAAATGCATACCATGTTCCTGGCAGACAAAAAATGAAATTGCAGTCCAGCGTGGGATGGGGATGGGGAAAAGATTAGCTCTGGAAAGTGAAAATGTATGAGAAATTAAACTTGGCAGATTTGTCCTAGATTAGAATTGAGCCACAGGCCTCCATAGATGCATTTGGGTGCTGTAAGAATGGGACAGCCATCTTTGATATTTGTAGACGAAAAAGGGCAACATACTTAAGCTTTGACAATCGCCTTTCTAATTTCTAATGATTTTTTTAAATGGAAAGAGGAAATCTGCTGAGCAAACCAGACAGTGGATACTAGTAGGTACGCAATATGATCTGCAGACATTCATGCACCTGGTGGGGAACAGTGGCAGAAATGAGGTGCAAATACCCAGGTGTACGGCCCTAATTTGAAGCCTTTCCATCTGTTATCAGAGCATAATGTTTAGGGACAAATTTCTGAAATGCTGTGAAACCCAATCTGAAGGTTATCTGGCTGTAACAGGGTATTGCTGGAGGCAGGATGGACTTAAATCAGCCCACTGTCTTTGAATTCTAGACCTGTTTCTGTGAAAGAAACTTTCACCAGGCCCTGCTGGAGCTGGGCTAGGAAAATTCCGGTGCTTTTTAACAAATAGTTAATGAGTTCTAGATCTTGGTAAGACTGGTGCAAATTCACTGAAGCGTCTCAGAGGCTGTTCTTGCCCTGGGGGAAAAGCTAGCTAAGAAGGTTCGTGTGGAGTTCATCCAGATTTTTAATGCAAGGGTAACTAATTTTGAACTAATATACCAGTGAAGTGGGAACTTAGTCCCAGGGCTGAAAACATCCTTTCTGAAGCCCTAGTTGTGCCCTAGCCATTTGCTGGTTTCCTCCTTTTGGCATCGTGGCCCCCATCCCGTAAGGCTGCCATGCCTCTGCGAGGACAGGAAGACCCCCCCCCCCCCACCGATGGCTCCCGGGCAAGAGTCTTCTCTGGCACCCAGACCTTGCCTTCAGCCCTGAACAGGACTAGACCCATGACTTGAAAGTACTGTTAAAATTGCATTATTCTAGACAAACGGCTTACAAGGCAAACACTTGCAAGTTCCCACATGATGTTCCTCATGAGATTCCAGATTTAGTTCTACTTAGAGCAGACAGAAAGAAATCTGTGGGACTTCGGCAAATGGCTGATTTCAGCCCCATCCGAGACTGCATTAGGTATGGCTAAATGTGGATCAGAATGAGCCATAATGAGATGCCGGGGATTGCAGAGGGGGTGTACCAGGAATTGTCTACACATCCCACATCCCGCCCCAACTGTCCCGTCCCCACCCCAAATTCCAGGCTTGGGACAGGGAGACTGGGTTCAGTTGTGTAATTCTTGCCGTTCTCTTTGTGGGAGATGCAATGTCAGCCCAATTCAGCTGGGCCCCATCCAGCTGAAGTGGGAGCTTTGGGCCCGCTTGCACTGGTAAATGAATGTGGCCCCGTAGAACGGGCTTCTCGGAGAACGGCCCCTGTCCGTCATCTCAGGGGGGGTCCCCTTGCATTCCAGCTTTCCTGCAGCAGCACAAGCTCGGGGTATTTGGGGTCGTGCCAGGAACACTTCTTGTACAGCAAAATTGCCACAATTTGGCTCATGCTTTTGCTGCAATGTGGGGTGCAGGGGGAGGCCAGGGCTGAGAGTATGGGATAGGGAAGAGGGGTAGAGAGTTTCTGCTCTCCTGATCCAGGGACTTTTTACTCTTTTTTTCTCCAAGAGCTTTCAGGATCGTTCACACCAGTATCATTCCATGCAGACTTCAGAGCATGGACTTGCGGAATTGGGATGTTTTTACTAAGCAGAAGTTGTTCTTTAATTCAGGAAGGGGAAAGCTACATAGTTAGCCAACATAGCTAGTAGATATCCCGGTTCAGAAACGTAAGGATGTGTTGTGTGTGGCTTGATATTGGATTGCTGTTGAATTGTGGATTAGCATGTTGTCTGAACTCAGCTGCATGAATAAGCCATGGCTTGTAATTGTTGGGTTGTGAAGTCTGTACAGTTCATCATGGTTTGTTCTTTCTGCTGTCTGAACCCAGCCAGAATAGACCATGGTGAATGACCTACAATCATGGTTTCTCCTCATTAGTTGTTTATGGTTACCTGGCCATGGCCTTGGCACTGCAAATTAGGTTTAGACACAGTTCAACAACAACCCACACTCAACCCTTGGGTGTCGGTTACTGTATTATCTGAGCTCATTTGCATGCTAAAAATCTGAATCTATGACTGTTCTTGCTGGTCATGTGCGGACAGGTTAAAGACACAAGAGCACTTCTGGAACACAAGGTGGCAAACTGAAACATGTGTTGTATTCGTTTTCCTTTCCCTCCACCTGGTATTGAACTTAAACCAGTTTTTTCGGAATCTTTTCTGTCCTGTCTCCCACCCAGACAAGCCATGGAGGAGTCTCTTTTCGGAGTGTGGAACTTGAGAGCCTGAAGCAATGAAGATTTCTTTTTTAATTTTTGTGCATTCTTGTGGCTTTTTATCCTAATTCTTTCTACTGCCCACAAGGGGCTCTCCTTACATTCCTCCAAGTGGAGCTGCTGATAGTAAAATGAGCATTTCTTCTAAATTGGGGTGGGGGGGGGATCTCTACCATGCCAAAATTGCCAGTTCCCATTGACAATCAAAACTGGAAATGTTTTTTCCACCATTCTAATCATACTGGTTCTTAGCACATATTTTAATATGCATGTTAAAATGCCTACAGTTCTCAGGGGAAATCCATGACTGTTAAACAAGGATCCAGTCCAATTTGAATATGTGGTATTTATTTTCAGGCCACAGGCCTACATGACGGGGGCACCAGGTTGAGCACAGTGCCAATACACTACTATACATGGGTGGACATCCCATTGAAGTGAATGGGGCTTAACCCTGAGCAGTCCTAGCTCTGGCCACACTGTTTGAATACGATCCCTCTACCAGGTATGGGTATCCTGTGGTCCTGCAGATGTTGGACTACAACTCCCGTCAGTCCCAGCCTGCTTAGTCAGGGATGTTAGAAGCTGTGTCCCAACAACCTGTGCAGGGCACCATTTCCCTTCCTCTGCTAAACACACTTCTCTTGTTTCAGTTTGTTTTTGTTAAGGAGTTACCTAAATGCACACATTCCTTCCTATCCAGGGTCGAGAGAACAAGAGAAAATTGCGAAAGTGGGAAGAAATGAAAGGGTCTGATGCCTCTGTAGAGGCCTGGGGAGTTTAGTTCTTGAACGTATGGATTGTGCTGGATTGAGGTTGCCACATCGTTTTTGCTAGCAGGTTCCTCATCGATACATCAGGCATGCATAATAATACTGCATAGTGGTTAGAGCACTGGACTTGATGGAACCACGTTTTAGTCCCCCCCTCAACTGTGAAGCTTACCAGGTGATTTTGGGCCAATCCCTGGCTCTCAGTAGTTGTGAGGATAAAATGGTGGAGGGGAGCATCTATTCCACCTTGGATTCCTTCCATATAAATGTGATCACCACTAAACATGGCCAGTCTCCGCTGGACAAAGCTGTACCTGTTGAATTTGGCCATGCAGATGAGTCATTCTGATGCAAATTTGCTCACGTTCACCAGTGTCTTCATATTTAGGGCAGAAAGAACATTGGGGTTGCAAAAAGGTGAAAGCAAAAACCTTTCGCTTAACTCTGCCTGGGAGTGAGTTTCACTGAATGCAGCTGGACTCGTACAAGTTGCTAATTCGTCTTCTTCCAAGGCAGTGCATCAGCCACAGCTTCCATTTATATCAAACAGTCACCCTGCAATTTCAGTGGGCCAAAATCTGAAAGGTGCATCTAACCTCAGTCTAGGATTGCTACCCTGTGGGGAGAAATTGCTCACACGTCAGCCTCCGGGAGTCTTTGCAGGCATGATGTGAGATGACAATCTCATAGGAAGCAAATGCCAAAACAATTTCCGATCACCCTTCTGTTCCTTATCACCAGCATTGTATAAAATAAAACATTCAATGGTCAGGAGAGTTGCCAAGCTGGGGAATGTATAGACCAGACGATACTACTGAAGCTGATTCTGCTATACAGAAAAACGAATCTGTGCATGAAATGTTGTTACTGTATTTAATATATAGCTGTATTCACAGAATTTTAATATGGCGCTTTTGAGGAGGCGGGGAGGGTGGGGAGGGGAGGCACCTTTATAGATAAAGTCTGGTTGCGGGGGAGTTGTGTAAAGAAACAGAAAGAAAACATTCTTCACCTTTTGGATGTGTCCTGTTTCTTTTGTCTGTTGGATCTTTATTCGCTTTCTTAGGGTATAGTGCTGTCTGCCCCACCAATGATGCACAAATGCCTTCAGACCTGGAGGGTTGTGGGCTCAAACTACAATTACGGTGAGCATTTGGGGCTGGAAGGAAGACAACACCAACATGGCTCTTCTCCCACCAAGGCACCAGGATGCCCCAGTCCTGCCTTTCAGCCACCTTCCCTCCTCGCCCCACGAGCAGCCCCTTTCTCCCTTCCAGAGAGCATTTGAGGTTGGACTTGGCATGATTCTTCTTGGCATGACTCTGGCCGAGAGGCGGACAGAGTGGGGGCTCAGCCTTTTGAGCCCCAGCTCTGAGATCGCAGGATTTCGGCGCTGGGACACTGAATAATCCTATGGCCAAGCGGGCATAGGATCACGCCTGAGGGAAGCAAGCTTACTATCTTCTTTTATACCATCCAGTAGCGGAAGCTTTCGGGGAGGTTTCTAAGCAATGCCAGAGCCCCTAAAATCTAGGCTGGGCATAAATGTATGGATACTAAATTGTAACACAGAAGAACACAACTTAAAATGTGGAACGTTCACATTTCTGCTCCAAAGGGTGCTCTGCCCAAGAGGGCTAAAAAAAGAAAGGCACAGCCTGTGAATGACGGAGGAAAGGCTGCGGCGGAAACCGGCTGGGGCGCAAGTCCTTGGAACCGCTCGTCCGCACGCCGGAGTGAAGCCCTGGTTGACAGATGCCGAAGCGCCCTTGGAGCGCCAGCGGTTCCCCCAGGCCGGGGCTGCGGGGCCTGCCTGGGCCCCCTCGCAGCAGCAGGGCCTCAAAAGGTGGCAGCACCAGCCTGCCAACAGGCAGAAGTGTGGACTGACTGACTGCAGGACGCGGCCCTATTTGTGATGGCCCGAAGCCCCGAGTCTGACATTCACCCAAGTCTTGCAGTGCGGGCCTTCTGCTAGACGGACTTTGGGCCATCTAGCCTGGTGTGCCTGGCTGCGGAGGGACCAGTGACGCACGTATCCTGCTTTCTCCGGGACCCTCAGCCCCCGAAAAGCCGCCTCATTCCTCTCTCCTCGCTGGGTTCCTGCCCTCGGGGGGCAGAGCGCGCAGTTCTTTCCATACTGGCTGCAAAGGGGCAGAAGAGAGGGGGGAGTTCTGCCTCCTGAACTGCCCTGTGCCCCTCTGACATCGGGTGGGTTTGAACCTAGCATGGTAAATCAGGACTTTCTCAGTCTCTGGGGCAGGAAGAACTAGGTGCCTTCCAGAGTCCCACCAAACGGGGGCTTGATTTCGTTGCAGGCAAGATGGAGCTGCTTGACGTGATCTTCAGAGTCTTCCTTTCAGGCTGATGGTTCGCTGCTTTCCTGGGAGGCCTGTGGGGGAGAGGGTTGCTTTAATCTATCACGAAAGCAGGATCAGTTGTGAAGCGTGGAAGGGGAGGAAGGGGGAAGCAGAAACGTTAGTTGGGTGCTTCTCCAGTGAAGTAATGCACATCCGAAACACACACATCCATCAAGTCATGAAACCCAAGGGTAAAATTACTTGCTGCTCAGCTGCTGATGGCCAGGAGTGAAAACTTGCCAAGGCCTTTGCTCCAGTCTCCGTTCTGGATAATGCAACCAATGGAAGGAAAACCAGTTGCAAGGCAAAGGCAAATCCCGGCCCTCCTAATGAACCTCCAAAATTTTTGTTTCCCATTTCAGAATAATTGCTGTGGATGGCGGCTGAGAGACAGACACCTGGGTATTCCTGCATAAAGCAAATAATGATCCCTCCCTTAAACATATTTGCATTCTGGGATGGTAAACGGATCACAAATGGAGCATAAATAGCATGCCATTTTGCAGTCCTGTGTGGAGTTTGGCGTCTTTCCAAGGGAGTGCCTGCACCATTGGAATCACAGTGCCCTTGACGGCGAAGGATGAGTCTGGCGAAGGGTATAAGGAGTGTGTCCTCCGGCCAGCGAGGCCCAAACTTGGAGCTCTAGTTAAGCCGTCATCGAAGAACTGGGGTCCCCAAGTGCCCGAGGAGAGCTCCTTCACCCCTGGCCCAGTGGTGTCATCCTGCACACCGAGAAAGACAGGGACATGGTATTCCAGTCCCCGCTCACCTGGACCTTTTCCCTGCAATGTTGGGGACGGAATCAAGTCGAGCCGGTGCTCCACCTTTGCACAAAGATACCTCTGCACGACGCCACCACTCTTGGCTTGCTGGACTCCCAGCCTCTGCACTGGGCATGCAGTCTTTTGGTCCCTTGAGACTGGCAGCCCGCAGGCCAGTGGGGCAGCATATCCACACTGGGTTTCAGTCTGAGCTTTACAGGAGCCGTTGCTGGTACTGAAGTGGACTAGGTTTGGCCCTGTGGAGAGCTCCATAAAGATTCGGACTGAGTCCAGAGTAGGTCCATTCAGCCATTCCCAGATGGAGAAAGAAACTTAGAAACTTAGAAAGCAAATCAGAAGGGGTCTCCCGGGCCATCTAGTCTGACCCCCAGCTCCAGTCGGCTCTGCTCACGACATGCCTGCCATGTGCATGTCCAGCCTGTCCTTGAACACCCGCACCGATGGGGCCTCAGCCTCATACGGCTTTCCCTGCAAACCGGCCACCAACCTTGTGGCACTACACTGACCGTAACCTGGCTATATCCTTCCGGGGGTGGCATTCGCCCTCTTGGCCACTGCATCACACTGCTGGCTCACACTTAGCCTGCAGTCGACCAGCACCCCGAGGTCCCTTTCACAAGTGCTGCCCTCCAGCCACTTGTCCCCTGACCTGTACTTACGACACCCATTCCTATGCCCCAAGCACAAGACCTTGCACTTATCCGCATTGAACGCCATCCTGTTGTCTCCTGCCCACTTCCATAGTCTGTCCAGATCCTTCTGGATCCGGAGTACCTGCTCTTCAGTTGTGGTGATGCCCATTCCCAGAAGCTGCCAGCAGTTGTATGCCTCTGTATGAGTCACTACTCTTTCCTTGCCTCTTTCCAGTCCGGCATCAGTGACTTGTACAAAGAGCAAGTACAAATATAAAAACTGCCTGTACAGCAAATTTCCCCTTCATCTACATTCCAGCACTTTAAATGGTACACATTTCCTCCCAGCCATTAAATTTGCATCTATGTCTGCACCTTTTTGTCTCTCTCACCTGTATGAGCTGTCAGGATCGAGGCTGCTACATCTGGTGCCTACGACCAAAGCAGCTGCTGTAGTACTTGCAGGATCTCCGGCTCCTGATGAGCGCCAGCTGGGAGCCCTGGGAGAGGAGCGGTGTAGCAGCAAGCGCTCGGCTGCCTCCTGCCTCACCTTGTCTTGTATCAACAGTGCTGGACGTCCTGCTTTGTTCGGCTCCTGCCTATGGCCTGCTTCTCGCTGCACCCAGTTCCTTGCCTTGCTGCATAATTTTCCCTTTCCCTGCTGCACCCTTGCCATGCCTCACTGCCTCGCCGCCTCGCCTGCTACAGCTCCTGAATCCCACCTGGTTATCCTGCCTCAGGTCCCTGCACCCTGTTCTCATCGTCTTCCCTCAGCCCTTGACTTGTGTGTGACCTTGTCCTTGTCTTGATACCTACTCCCAGTCCCGAATGATGACCCGCCTCTGAGTTCACTACAGGTCTCCAGGCAGTGCTTGGCCCCAGACTGCCTCGTCTCCAGCTGCCCTGGTCCCAGTGCCCTTGTCGACTCCTGCCATGTGAGGAAGGATATCAGGGAACCCCTGTGACTAGTGGAAGTGCACCCAAAATGGATCCATGAAAAAGAAGGGAAAGGGAATGCCCCCCACTTCTGAAGTCCTTGGAGATGTGTCAAAAAACAACAGGACAGGAAGAAGTGTCCATAGAACACCTGAAAGTTCTACGAAATAGAACAGCCGGGTTGGTAGCAGGGACTGGCAGATGTACACACACAACATGGGTCCTGTACCATCCCCACTGGCTTCCAGTTGAGGTCTGGGCCCTACTTAAGGTGCTAGTGATGGCTTACAAAGCCCCAAATGGCTTAGGACCTGGATATTTGAAGGAGCTTCCTTCTACCTTCCTTCCTTCTTCCTTCCTTCCTTCTACCTGCCCACCCCCTACGACCTGGATCAGAGGCTCTTCTTTGGGAGCCCTCTTTGAAGGAGATCAGAAGAGTGGCTACCCGGAGAAGGGCCTTCTCGGTGGTAGCGCCCCAGCTCTGGAACATGCTCCTCAGAGAGGTGTGCCTGGCACCGACGCTTTTTCATTTCGGTGTCAGGCCAACCCCTTTTTACTTTCCCATTATTTTAAAAAGTTTGTAATGTTTTTAAGTTTGGATTTTATCTATTATAATTTAGATGCTCTACCTTATTTGTTTCATTGTATTATCGCCCTGAGACATGGTGAAAGGCAGGATATAAAAGGCAGTCCTGTCTTGTCAGTTTCCTCGTCCGATAACCTCTTTTACTTTGCAGATAATTCTTACAGCTGCAACAGACACGGCAATTGACTAGCCATGGCTACTCATCAGTTAGCTATAGGAGTGCGTTTGCACACTTGTGAACTTAAAAAGAGCACAATTGCACAATTTCAGGGGCCAAAAAAAGACCTCGAATTTGTTTTCTTGAGGCTCCAAAGCCAAAATTCCAAAAATGACAACCAAGAAAAAGGGGTAGTAATTGCAGTGGGGGTGGGGAGAGAGCATAGGGGTTCTGCTGCGAAAGACATGGGATGCACAGTGGAGGACTCGTGGGGAGGGGAGAGCCACCCACAGAAAGCCTAGTCGTCGGGAGGGTGGTGCATTGGTTGCTCAGGAAACCAGCTTGCATGGCTTAGTCTCGCGGTGGTTTAGTATGACATGCAAATACATCCAAATTAATTATTATTAATAATTATAATAGAAAGATGTGTCAGTGTGCATAATGAGCAGCAAGGGGGAGCAATAGAAATCATGTTGGCAATCGGGACTTTGGGCAAACTTAGGGGAACTTGCTTCCGGCTGTTTTGCGACTGTTCCGCATATGACTGCTCACTGAAACCCGGGTTCCAAGCTTACAGGAAGGCCCTGCCATGGGCTGGCATCTCACCTCCAACAGCTGCAGAACTCTGGATCCTGTTTGCTTTGGGTAGAAGAAACCCACAGTTGGGTAGAGAGCTGGATGTTCCCCACCCAAAGCAAACAGGGACCTGCATTCAGCAGCTGATGGACATCACACATTGGTCATCCCTAGCCCAGCCTTCCCCAACATGGTGGCTTTCAGATCTCTGGAACTACCATTCCCAGCATTCCTGCTCATTGGCCCTGCCGACTGCAACCTGCAAGAGCTGAAGTTCCAAATATCTGAAGGTAGCACCTATTCTAGAAGCAAAGTAGAAACATAGGAACAGAGCGAGTCAGAAGGGGTCTCCCAGGCCATCTAGTCTGACCGCCGGCTCTGCTCATGACATGCCCACCATGTGCATGTCTAGCCTATCCCTGAACACCCGAATCGATGGGGCCTCAAAATCCTACAATCCTATGTGTGCTTAGACAGAACAAGGCCAAACAATCCTATACCTCTTCAGACGAAGTAAAAACCTACAATTCTCTGAGGAACGCAGGGAGTTGTTAGATGCTTTTCCTGTCTAAGCATGCAGAGAATCATCCCCAGTTGTAAAAGGAAGGCAATTACGATTGGCATGAATGTAAGAGGAGTTAGGAAGCTAGAAGACATGCAATCAACTTCCTTCCAGAAAAGTAAAACCATAGTGCCCGTTTTAGGGTCAATTCATTTCAAGGGCGCCTTTCAGAACATGGCAACGTTCCTAAAACCCATGCATTCCACATGTCCTGGACTACAAATTCCATCAGCTTCAGGCACGCAGGTCAGGAATGATGTGAATTCAGTTTAAAATAACTGGAGGGCAACCTGTCAAGGAAGGCTGGAACAGGGCATGGTTCCAAGGAATGATTAAAGGATTGTTCCTTGACGTACTCATTTGGAACTTCTTAAAGTTGTGGCTATTTTTATGAGGGCTGAGCCAAAGCCAATTCTGTTTTTGCTTGGCAAACTCCCTTGGGCCCTTTTTTGACCCATCCACTGCCCATGTGACGAATCCAGGACCATTAACTTTGCCTTCACCTGAAGCCATGATGTGCGGAGGGTCGCATCTGCTTTGCTACGTGATCCCTGATTGGCTGTGTTGCAAAGATGCCCTTGGTCTTTTTCCCAGAGGGTCTCAATGGTCAGAGAAAAAGGGAGGCAGTGCCCAGATGAGATCTGAATCCGTTTTTGGCAGGCAGGATGGTCAGCAGTGAGGTCCATGCCCAAAATTGGAGCTGACTAGAAAGCACAGGGCTGAATGTGACTTCTCATAGTCTACAGGTTAACAATTAGTTTGCATTGCACAAGTCAGGGTCTTTCCATCATATAGTCTATAGGTTAACAATTGTACACAGCAGAGCATTTCCAGGCTAACAATGGATTCTAACGTTAATTCTAACTGCATCTATGTGGGGGGACTTTTTGAGGCCATCAAGGAATGCTTGTGGCTGACAATTTCTAGGTAACCCGCCTCTTCTCGCAGTTCCAAGGACAAACTGCAAGATTGCCCCTTTGATATCTGAGGTGAGGCCATGTGGCTCATGCCTCAATGTCTGATTGTGGGGAGGCTGGGCAGCTTCGGCCAGGTAGCCTCCCTTGGGTGATTTTATCTGAATCCTTGCAGAGAGGCCTGAGGTTTCTGCAAGTCCCTATCAGGTATAGCTCAGAGTGTGTGCCTTGTTCTACTTCTAAAACATACTTGCCACTAGGAAAAGCTACCCAGAGCCCTTAGAAAAAGGTCAGAGTCTGGCCCCTGGGTCACAGCAAACAGTCTCTGAATGGCTTTTTAAAAATTTATTTGTTTGTTTATTAAAAGCTCTTCTAAACCATCCACCACTAGCGCCTTGGGATGGCTTACAATGAAAACCAGTAAGATTAAAAAAAGCAACGCAGCATCCAACCCCAGTTAAAATCATCTAAATATTAAAATGATGGGAAAATAAAAAGGGTTTTACCAGACACCGAAAAGAATAAAGTTTTTGTGCCAGGTGAACCTCTCTGAGGAGCGTTTTCCATAGTCAGGGTGCCACCGCAGAGAAGGTACTCACCCACCTACTCTCCTTCAAGGAGGGCTCCTGGAGCAGGGCCTCCGCCTCCGATCCCAAGGGGCGGGGGGCACATAGGGAAGGAGGCACTCTTTCGGGTATCCCAGACCCAGGCCGTTTAGGGCCTTATCGGTCATCACCAGCACCCTAAATTGGCAGCCAGTGTAATCAATACAGAACTGGTGTTATATGAGAGTACCTGCCGGTCCCCATCAACATCCCGGCTGCTCTGTTCTGAACCAACTGAAGTATCCGGACCGTCTTCAAGGGCAGCCCCACGTAGAGCGCACTGCAGTAACAGTTGCCTTTTGCAGTTACAGCCAGCAAAGATCAGTGTGATCTAACAGATGAGATCAGCCCAGTGACTAGCTTAAGAGGAAAAAATCACCAGGGGCAGGAAACACAGAAACAGAGCGAGTCAGAAGGGGTTACCCGAGCCATCTAGTCTGACCTCCGGCTCCAGCCGGCTCCGCTCACATGTTCGCCCTGTGCACGTCCAGCCTATCCTTGAACACCCACACCGATGAGGCCTCAATGACCTCCCATGGAAGCCCATTCCACACCCTCAGGGTCCTAACTGTCAGGAAGTGCTTCCTGGCATCCAGATGGTACCTTGGCTCCCTGAGCTTTGCTCCGTTGGAACGCGTCCTGCCTTCCTCTGCAGGGGAGAACAGGTCTCTGCCCACCTCCATGTGACAACCCCCCACATACCTGCATGTCGCCAACCGATCCCTCTGAGTTGCCTCTTCTCCAGGCCAACCCAATTCCCTCAGTTTCACCTCATAAGGAAATTACATCACCAAAGGGGTTAAACAAGAGAAAAAAAGGAAATGTTTCTGCCTTTGCCAAATTCTTTTCTTCAGGCTGAAAATGGAAACTGGAGAATGTGAAGTACAACCAGTGATATGTTAATTGTGTGTTATCTCTGGTGTTGTGGTTAAGAGTACAGGACTGCAGCTCAGGTGCTTGGGGTTCGAATCCCCGCTCGGCCATGGAGCCCACTGGGTGGCTTTGGGCCATGCACAGACTCTCAGCCCAACCCACCTCACAGGGTTGTTGCTGTGTGGATAAGATGGAGAGCAGCAGGAAGAGAATGATGGAAGATGCTTTGAGTTCTTTAACAGAAAAAAGGCGGGATATAAATTAAATAAATCCTGCAGTCCCCCTGAAACTTACTAGTTCTTTTCAGCAAATGGTACCAAAATTTACCCTTGAAATTTGGCACTATTTGGCATTCGAAGCCGTTCTGGAATGGAGCCAGTCACTTCCACTCGTATCTCTGGCCTCTCCCTGAGGACTAGGCCACAAATGGCACTACAAATTTCCCCACCCTGTCTGTAGGCAGAGACACTGGGAAGAACTGTTTTTACAGACTTGCTCCAGGGAAAGAAAAGAATTTGCCCTCCCGCCCCTTGAGATCGGCAGCAGAGGCCCTCCTCCGGGAGCCCTCTGGGAGAGACATCAGGAAGCAAAGTACCCGGAGGAGGGCCTTCTCTGCGGTGGCGCCCCATCTTTGGAATGCGCTCCCCAGAGAGGTCCGCCTGGTGCCGTCATTATTTGTTTTTCGGTTCCAGGCAAAGACCTTTTTATTCAAACAGTATTTTAATAGTCTTTAATATTTATAGATTTTAATTGTGCAGCCAGTGTGTTTCCTGGTTTTAATTGTAATTGATTGTAATTGTTATTGCTTTATTCATTTATTCCTGTGAGCCGTCCTGAGGCTATGTAGCAAGGGGACGGCATATAAAAACTTTGAATGAATGAATGAAGAGCAAGGATTTCTCATTGCACTGGCGGTCAATTCCACTTGTTGTTATCGTTAGTTGCGAAGTCACGTCCGACTCCTTGCGACCCCATGGACAACATTCCTCCAAGCTCTCCTGTCCTCCACCTTCCCTTGGAGTCCACCCAAGCCCCAGTGACCCCATCCAGCCACCTCATTCTCTGCCGTCCCCTTCTCCTTTTGCCATCTATTGTTCCCAGCATCAGGCTCTTCTCCAGGGAGTCCTTCCTTCTCATTAGGTGGCCAAAGCATTTGAGTTTCATCTTCAGCATCTGGCCTTCTAAAGAGCAGTCAGGGCTGATCTCCTCTAGGACTGACCGGTTTGATCGCCTCGTGGTCCAAGGGACTCACAGGAGTCTCCTCCAGCACCACAGTTCAAAGGCCTCAATTCTTCAGCACCTTCCACTAGTAGCCAAGTTTATTCCTTTGCCTCTTTGAGATGGAGAGCATGTAGAGTTCCTGACCCAAGAAAAAGTATCAGCTAAAATTTGACATAGGGTTAGTTCTTGGTGTTATGCTTTAAATTCCCTTCAGCTCCAGGGTTGTGTGAGGAAGTGCACGAAGTTGGAGAAAATTATTCATTATTTGGCAATCTAGATTCCAGTTTGTTCACCTTGCACTGATGTGGCAAAGGATGAACCTGCTTGTGGGTGCCACCCCGAAGATGAGAACCACTCTGAACACTGAGACAAAAACAAACCAAAAAGCACAACAGAAATTTGCACAAGTCATGCTGTTGGTGCTATTTGCACAAACTGCCAGCTAAGCGGTTCTAGAGCAAATGTGCAATTCATTCTACACCTTAGAAGTTTCTCCCCCAATTTGGGCAGGTGGTGTAAATATGTGCGTACAGTGTCTCTGTAGGCCAATCACACTATTTCTGCAAATTTCCTTAGAGGGGGAAGACTGTGAGGGTTAAAAAACCCCCAGCTCAGCCAACTTATGATTAAAAGTTTAGAAACAGACACTGAGCAGAAACAGAGAGCTGGTGTAGCATGGTATAGTGGTTAGAGTCCTCAACGGGGGATTGGGGAGCTCCAGGTTCTAGTCCCCACTCAACCCTACAGCTCCCTGGGTGACTTTGGGCTGGTCTCAGGTGGGCAGGACATGCTCCAACGGAACAAAGCTCAGGGAGCCCAGGTTCCATCTGGATGCCAGGAAGCACTTCCTGACAGTTGAGACCCCCAGGGATTGAAATGGGCTTCCATGAGAGGTCGTTGATGCCCCATCGGTGCGGGTGTTCAAGGATAGGCTGGACATGCACATGGTGGGCATGTCATGAGCAGAGCCGGCTGGAGCCGGGGGTCAGACTAGATGACCCAGGAGACCCCCTTGTGACTCGCTCTGTTTCTATGTTTCAATTTAACCTACCTCACAAGGTTGTCGTGATGATAAAATGGCGAGAAGGAGGAGGAAAGCTGCCTCACGTTCCTTGAAAGGAAAAAAGTCAGCCATAAATATCATAAACAGAGAAAACAAGTAAACTTCTCAGCATTGGCAGATCCTGGCTCTAACTTATCCTGATGGGATTAATACAAGTCAAACATCCAAGCTTTGTAATAAACAAAGGGATTTGTTTCTGTATCAACTCCATGAAATATAGGAACTGATGAGTCATTATGGGATATGGAGGTTTAGTGACAGAGTCAACACAAACAAGTGTTCTTAGGAGGGGGAAGCCTGAAAAACAGTTGGCTTAGCACACAATCCAACATGTGTTTGGACAGGGGGAAAGTTGTAGAACTCCAGGTATTCCCCAGCTAGCCGTGTCTTTGAGGGTAAATTTTAAGGAACTTAAAATATAATGCAACCACGATGCTAAACTTAACAATGAATGGGAAACAGCAGCAATAATAAAAAAATGCATCCAACCATATGAAAATATTAAGATCCCATCAATAATTGCAGCCAAAGAGAAATCAGTCCAACAATCCCATAAAATTCTGTTTAGGAGAATGCAAGAGCGGAAATTGAGGGTTGGAGGCGTGTTTCATTAAAAAAAAAAAAAGCAACCTTCGGAGAAACATACCCCCCTTGCATTTTGAGATACGAAGCTAAAACAGAACAAGGATGGTCTCCTGTTGAGAGTGAGTGGGGAAACATTGCTTTTGGCTGGGTTCAAACAACACAGTCTCCACATTCTGGGTTTGCATGTGGCTTGTTGTCGAACCACGGGTTGTTGCTGAAAGGTGGCATAGTGTGTTATCTGAACCCAACTGTAGTAAGTATGAACTCACCATTGACAGCCCCACCACAAATTGTGGGTTCTCTTTCTGGGTTAACGAACCATGGTTTGCTAGTGCATCTTGGATCAGACAACACAAAGCCACATTTCAACAACACATATGCATTCCATATTCAAGCCTTAAGTGTGGGTTATTTTGGAAATCTTGTCACACAGAAAAATCCAAGTGGCTACCTGGCATTTTGATGTCATCATGCATACTACATGATCCCTGATTGGCTGGTTACGGACTACATGATCCCTGATTGGCTGATTCGTACAGGTTGCAAGAGTAATACTAATTCTTTTTTTCAAAAAAGTGCCCAGGGAGCTGCTTTAAGGAACAGTGAAACAGGAACAAAATGGTGTTTAAAAAATATTTGTGGGGGAAAATGTATTTCAGAAAAACCTTTTAGGAGGCCCCCAAACTCTCTTATCTGCACCAAGAATATTTGCTAATGCAAATTCAGCTCAATCCTAAACAATGTAATTTAAGATCTGCAACAAGAATATGTGACTTTCCATCCCAGAATAGCACATCTTCTCCAAAATGGATTGGAGAGTCTTCCCTTGTCCATCGACGGTTCATATGGCCCTGGTTCTGCATGCAAGCTCAGTACGTGGCAAACATTCAGGCAATTGAAGGACCTGAACTAATCAGTTAGGTTTTGGCCAGGGAATATGTTCAGGAGGGTTGCGGGGTGGGAAGGGTCGAGCACTGGAAATATTTTGCTTGGAAATGGATTTGAAACGGTCGGATCGGCACCGCCAGGGCATGAGGCAAGTGGGGAACTGTAGATCAGAAGATAAGAGGCTCCATCAAGTTGACATTAGCCAGGGCTAAACTTGAAACGATGACCGATTAACCCTCACATCAGATGGGCCACATGTGAACTTAAAAATCTGATGAAATATTTACGATCTGGCCATCTAGTGCACCAGGCAGACCTTATAAAGTGAGGTCTTCCCATGGGGAGAAATGCATCACAACCGACAGTAAGAAATGAAGCCCTTCTAAGGAAGATGGAGCAGGCCACAATGCCAAGGCGGTGACAAGAAAATCGGGGCATCTAAATTTAACAACAAAGCATTTTTGCAAAATGCAGCTTCTTGTGGAAAAGAATCCAGGATTTGAGCCATGCCATGATTGCTGGGAGGACCGGGGGGGGGGGGGGTCCTCTGTTCTTGACTGCCCGGCTGAAGGCTGGATCAGGGGTGGGGGGGGCCGACCAATCTGCAACCTGGTTCCCCCCACCAGCTTCTGCTCTGGAGGAGACTTGGCCTTGTTGAAGGTGCTTGTAGGAAGTTCTCCTGGACGGTGTTGGCCACAGTTACCCATCTCGTTAAGCTGAGAACATACAAGAAGCCACTCCGGATCAGACCCACGGTCCATCTGGTCCAGATGCCAGCAAACCAGTTGCCAGCAGGAGCTCTCCAGCAGGATGGATGCGAGGCCCCCTCCTGCTCAGCCACTAGGTGTGTGGGCAGAATGCCTCTGGGAAGGAGGGTGCCCATGACCAGCAAGGCTAGTAGCCATGGGTCACCTCCTCCCTCATGGATCTGCCCGATCCCCTTTGGCCATCCAGGTTGGCACCATCACCGCTTCCCAGCAGATTCCACAGCTTAACTAAATGCTGCGTGAAGAAGGGTTTCTTCTGATCCTGCCAAGCCCCCACCAGTCGGCTTCATGGGGTGACCCTGGGTTCAAGTGCCACAGGAGGGGGAGAAAAATCTCATCCATTTAGGCTACTGCAATCTGTTTCATGTTGATTAGCCCTTCGAGTCAGGTCAGGAACTGGAGTGAGCCCAAAAGGCAGCTGCAGGACTTTTAACCGGGCTGGTTCGTGTGGTGCACGTATTAGTAAAGAGCATCTCTGGCTGACCATTTGTTTCCAAGCCACATGAGAAGAGCTGGATTTTATGAAGGCCTCTTCTTGGATCCTTACCTGGAACATAAAGGAAAGCATCCATATTCCGGCAGTTGAGGCTATTTGTCTAAGCCATGGGTCCTCAAACTATGGCCCGTGGGCCAGATACAGCCCACCATGGTCATTCACCTGGCTTGCCTCAGAGCTTTCGGACTCGCTTGGAGAAGCTCTGGGCCGGCGCAGGCGTTCTCTGAACCTGAGCAGAGAGCCGGCGCACGCACCAAATTGTGACAGCTCCCTTCAACTGTGTGTGCACCGGCTCCCCCTGCCCCGCCATTGCACGCATATATAGAGTGGGAATACAGAGCGGGAAACAGAAGAGAGGAGGGCAGGAGAGAGAGAGAGAGAGACGAAGACACTAAAAAAGGATTGAAGATAAGAAGAACAAAACTTTTTAAAACGTTTTAATTATGTGAGCCACCTTGCCGAGCCTGGGGGCGGAAAGGCTGAGGCAGAGCGGGGCTGCGGCTCCTGCGCCTCCGCCACAGCCTTCTCTGAGGAAGCCGCTGCTGTGGAGCAGCTGCCATGCTTCCCCCCACGGCAGGGAGAGGCGGGAGGCGCCCCACTTGGCCGGCCGTGGCTCCGTCCCTCGCCCCACTCGCCTCGGAAAGCAGCCCTTCCTCACGGCCTCTCCAGTCAGGGAGCCACCTTGTGCTCACCTCTCCGGCCTCCCACTTCCGCTCCCTCAGAAGCGGGGCGGTGGCAAGGACTATAAGTTCATCATGCCCAACCAGCATGGCCAATGGACGTTGTAGTCCAACTCATCTGGACAGTACCAGTTTTGGCAAGGTTGCACTTAAAATATGGTAGTCTTTAGCTCTGCATCCAAATGCAGCCATTGTGTATTGTGGGAATTGCTCTGGGCTGACTTGCTTCAAATACTCAGAGTGGCATTAACAGTTTTTATCCTTCGTATTTTTGCTTCATTCTTTGTAAATGCCAGTGAATTCATCAGCTGCATTATGCAAAGTACCATATTTAGTGCCTTGGTCATGTTGTAGCGACAGCGGTCTCTCGAATATGGGCATGCTCTTCCCAGCCTCATCTGGGGCTTCTGCTGCAGCCTGAGGGAGCGGAGCAAACATTTTTTAATTTCTTAAATTTTAATTAAGTTTTAAATTTATTTTAATTTTAATTAACTTTTAATGTGCACTGTGCATAGGAATTCATTCATATGTTTTCAAACTATAGTCCAGCCCCTAACAGTCTGAGGGACAGTGAACTGGCCCCCTGTTTATAAAGTTTGAGGACCCCTGGTCTACGCTTTCCTTCAGGTCCTTCAGAGGTGGGGTGGGTGGCAGCTAGAGAGAGGGAGTTTTTGGCTGTAGGGGCCTGTTTATGGGCATTGATTATTATTTTTTTTTAATCCTGGTTTTATTATCCTTTTGGTGCAAAGCCATTTAGAGTCCAGTGTTCTGCATCCTTCAGCTGAGAAAAGCCTGACAATTCCCAGCATTCCCTAGTCAGCAAGGCTGGCTGAGGAATTCTGGGAATTTTAGGACCTTTTCTATCCAAACATACAGAGGATTGTCCCTTATTGAATGGTATGTATGCTGGGCTGAGACTGGGGTGACTTCAGGCCAGTATCTGGCTTTCAGCTTAACCTACCTCACAGGGTTGTTGTGAAGTTAAAAAGAGAGGAGGGTAGCAAAAAAGTATATTCTGTTATCTAGCAGCCTTTCTTGCATGACCCTATAAGCATTGCACCCTGATGCGTTTCAGATCCCCATGTGCTTTATATTTTTAATACTGCTTTTCTGTTTTTGTACTCACTCCAAGATTAATCAAGATGAAGCCAAATCAATTAGAGTACTTCAAGGAATAAAATGACATATTTTGTCAACATCCTGAAATGTATTTTGGATGTTCTCCAGGCTTGTATGAACCTGTTTTAGAAGAACCACAAACCCTCAAGGGATGCTTCAGGATGCTAGAGTGCTGAATGTTAGAAGAGATTGTTTCGGAAGAAGAATGAATCCTTGAAAGAAGAGACGTGCAAAGTAGCCAAACTCCAGTTTGTTGAAGTTACATAGAAACAGAGCGAGTCAGAAGGGCTCTCCTGGGCCATCTAGTCTGACCCCTGGCTCCAGCCAGCTCCACTCATGACATGCCTACCATGTACGTATCCAGCCTGTCCTTGAACACCCTCACCGATGGGGCCTCAACCACCTCCCATGGAAGCCCATTGCATACCCTCGGGGTCTTAACCATCAGGAAGTATTTCCTGGCATCTACCCTAAATCTTGGTTCCCTGAGCTTTGCTTCATTGGAAATCGTCCTGACCTCCATTGCAGGGGGGGAAAGGTCATGACCCACCTCTGTGTGACACCCCCTCACATACCTGCATGTCGCCAACACATCCCCTCTGAGTCTCCTCTTCTCCAGGCTGAAGAGACCCAGTTCCCTCAGTCTCGCCTCATACGGCATCCCCTGCAAACCGGCCACCAACCTTGTGGCCCTGCGCTGCACTGACTCCAACCTGGCTATATCCTTTCTGTAACGAGGGCCCCAAAACTGAGCACAATACTCCAGTTGCGGGCGCACCAGAGTCGTACAGAGTGGTAGTAATACCTCTCTCGATCTAGAAGCCACACTTCTGGCTATGCAACCAAGGGTGGCGTTCGCCCTCTTGGCCACCGCATCACACGGCTGGCTCATGTTCAGCCTGTGGTTGACCAGCACCCCAAGATCCTGAATCTCATTCTCTCTCATGGCAAGCTCATTTTTTTTTCTATTTGCTCATAGAACTGTATATATATTCACATACATTTTTCCAAATGTATTAGTTTTATGTGGCTTCAAAATGGACACCTTCTTCCCCCTTTATCAATGTGCACCTTTCTTCCTTCTGCCTCCCTTTTTCTTTGCTTTTCTCTTTCTCTCTTTTCTCTTCCTCTCCTGCCTCCATTTTCTGTTTCACTCTTGCTCTTTGTCTGTTTTGGGCTTGCTTTGTTGTTAAACCAGATGGAAAGTTATGCAAAGGTGGTGAGAGTATATAAAGATGTACATGAAAATACCACATTCTTCCTGAAAACAAAAATCAAACCTTAATGTATTCTTACTGGCTGCAAAAACTTCTTTGTAAATGAAAATGCTTCCAGCATCAGGTCTCACCAATGCAGCCTGCCAGGAGAAGGTTGTTTCCGGAACCCAGATAGGGTAGAGGTCTGCTCCCCATGAAGGGTAGAAAACCAGGTTGCTTTGTGCTAACCACATATCTTTTTTGCTCAGGATGCAGCTGCAGAAGGCATGTCAGGGATTGTAGTCCCAGGGCTGCTCTGTGATTCGCCCACAGATGCCTTCCGCACTCTGTGTGAGGCCTCGCTCTGTGTGAGCAAGCAGAGAAGATCAATGCAAAGCATTTCTGTTTAAATTCATTGGCCTGATCCTGCATACATGCACACATGACTTTTAGAGAGAAAGTGTTTTCATTTTCTAAAGTACATGCTATTTTTGTTCTTTGGATAATGTGGGCATGTGGCACAGAAAGTACAGTCATAAAAAGGTCACCCTGGCTTCTCCTGAGCACTTTTCCAAACTTGGCTGCTTCCACTAGCAGTTTCTAAAAGTTGGGGTAGGGAATCCCAGCCCCCGGGCCAGACTGCACCTCCCAGATCAGCCAAAAGAGGCCCTCATCCTCACACTGGAGATGTTCCTAGGGCAGCCACAAGGTACCGGGGGTGGGGGGGAGTCCAGATGTGCTGGGCAATGACAGATGTGGGAACCATCAGGAAGAGGAATCCTGGTCTACCGAAGTCCTCCGTCCTGGCAGACACAATTCAGACCCTGCAGCCATTCTAGCCCTCCAAGATACGATTATGCATGACATTTCCATCCACTGTTTCCTGGGAACTCATCCCCACTCCCCCATTTTCATCACAACAACCCTAAGAAGTAGGCTTGGCTAGGTTTTATGGGCTTTTCACAGCTAAGTGGGAACTGGCTTGGTGCTCTCTTTAGTCTCAGCCTCAACAATTGTAAAAGCGCTCTAAAACCAAGTTGAGGAATGCGTGGTCTTCCTGATGTTGGTGGACTACAACACCCATCAGCCCCAGCCAGCATGCCCAGGTGCTGCTAGACTACAGCAGCTGTCAGCCTGAGAACGCTATAAGAACCTGGAAAAAAGAACTTTGTTTCAAGACTCCTTTTTGCAAAGAATTTACCAAAATTGCTGGTGTGCTGGTGAAAGTGTTGGACTGGGGCTTGGGAGATCTGAGTTCGAATCCTCTCTTGGTTGGGTGACTTTGGGCCAGTCCCTGACTCTCCATCTAGCTGACCTCACAAGGTTGTTGTGAGGATAAAGTGGAGAGCAGGAAGAGGTTTGTCCAAGCTGCCTTGTGTTCCCGGCAAGAAAAAGCAGTGGGATAAAAATATAATAAACAAACAAATCCCATCATCCTTACCCACCATAAGGGAGTTCAGGCCAAAACACCATAGGCCATGGAGCGGGCACCTTCCAATTTTCCCCCAACTGGTCCGTTCAGGGTTTGATTCTTTAAAAATAACTCAGCGGAGACAAACATGGTATGCCTGCTTTGCCCACTCCAGAAGCGGAAGCTCAGCTTTAGCAAAAACAACAAAGCGGTTTCTTTCTTTTCTAAGTTTGTCTTTTTCTAAGGGTGCAAAAAAAAAGGTGGGACATCCATGTAATGCAATAACAACATTTTAATTTTTTTTTTTTTTTTTTTGCATGTTGGGACATAAAATTTCAATGCCTATTTTGGGACAGAAAGAACTTACCTTTTTAACGACTATAACAGGATTTTGGTCGCACAGGTCATGTGCTCTTAACCCTGCACTACAAATGCTGAAAACTTGATGACTTACCATACGAGGATGATTGGACCTTTTCCCCCCAGTGTATTTTTTAAACCCAAAGAGCAAACATAAATCAGCTTTGGGTAAATAATTACAGCATACAGGAAGTGGAATGATGTTCGGCAAATGTGTAGGACTGGGGATGAGTTCACCCTGTGCTGGGTGTAGAGAGGCCAGCAAGCTATTCGGCTTTTTGGGGCTGGTGGTTTGCACCGGATTTCCTACAAACACGCCCATCCCCACCCCAGACCATCTAAGGAAATGAAAATTAACTGCTAAACCCAAAGAGAAGACTCCCGACAGTCTCCAGAGGGGAAAACAAGAGTCACAGCCGAGGGAGCCGAAGTGTTCTGTGGGCAGGAAGGCGCTGTGGGGCGCAGCCAGGAGCTTCGACCTGCAGCCCTCGGGGAGAAGAGGAGCTGGGATGGGCCACAAATTCAAGGAGAAGGCGTCTTCCTTCCTCTTCCAATATGACACCCCGCGGATGGTTCTGGTGCACAATAAGAAGGTGGGGGTGACCTTCCGACTCATCCAGCTGGTGGTCCTCATGTACATCATTGGGTAAGTGACCGTCAAAACGAGAGAGCGGCCCGGTGGACTCGTTCTTGCGCTGCGCCTTGCCTGGTGCTGGCTTGCTGGGCAGTGGAAGATTGATTTCTGGCATTGATTTAATCCGGTATTTACTTACTGCATTTATATCTTGCCTCGCTAGAATGCATGGACCTGCTCCAATAGTATCCTCACAACAACCCTGTGAGGCTGGCCAGGCCCAAAGTGACCCAGGGGGTTTCATAGTTAAATGAGGATTCGATGTGAAGGGTTCTTCTTGTGTTCTTATGGTAAATAAAGAGATGTTGAGCAGATGGGGAGGGTGGAAATATAATAAAGAAAGAAAGAAATTGGTGGGAAATTCAAGAAGGGATGTGCTACCCATGGGAAATCCAGTTCATCTCAGCTCAGCAGAGTTTTCTGTGGATTTCCAATTCTAAAATGGGTTATAGTTCATACATCTTCTAAAACACTAAGAAAATTTTAGCAAGTTTAAAATATTTGTACAAATCAGGGCGGTGGGGGGGGGTTGCACATTCTGCAGAAGCTGGCATTTGTAAATCTTGCAGGAACCTTGCCCTCTTCAGATCAGCTGAGTTTACCCAGATCATATTAGATCCATGTGCTTTTTCAGATTTTACACAAATTTCCTTTTCAATGCACAAATTCTGGCTGATCTGAAGAGAGTTTGAAGAACGTATGAGCTGCAGGGAGGGGACTCTTGGGGGGTTAACATTTATTTCAATATGGCCTATATTATTATTAATAATAATAATTTAATAACAATAACAATAATAATGTGTATTATCTGACAGATCTGCAAATTATAAGTGTTGCTGGGGAAACTAAATTTCACTTCATAAGAGGAAGGGCTTTCTCAAGCGGAAATATGCAGATGTTGCTTAGGGGTGTGTGTGTAATGTTGGTGGGATAGGAAAGAGACCGAAGATCAAAGATAGGCTAGACATGCACATGGCAGGCATGTTGTGAGTGGAGCCGGCTGGAGCCGGGGGTCAGACTAGATGGCCTGAGAGACCCCTTCTGACTCGCTCTGTTTCTATGTTCCTATGTTTCTATATGGTTTTTTCAAAAAAAGACTCGCATAGGTCCACTCTGAGATTGGTTACAGCTCTGCAAGTTTAACTGCTAATGAAATGTGCCCCAAGACACCTCTGAAAACCCATGGCTCCAGTCCACTTTATGCAAAATTGCCCACTAGTGCAGAATCGGCCCATTTGCCTCAAGCATAATTTGTGCAAATTGGCCACTTTGCAAAAATCACACAGACGTGCATATTTTTCAGGGGTGCCGATCTGCACAAATTTCATTAGCAGTTAAGAAAGATGTGCAAATTCTGGTCTGTATACCAGATGGACTTGAACCACAGAAAGTTGGCACCAGAACTGGAAGGACCCAAATCACAGGCACCCTCTTCATCTCCCATTAGTTGCCTCACACAACCCTGCGGCCCATTGGATGGAAGGGGCCTTCTTCTGCACGCTTACGTAGGTGTTGCTTCAGAGTGGAAATGCATAGAAAGGTGTTTCTATCCTTCCTCCTCACCATTTCAGGTGCTCTCTGTCCTTTTCATTTCTTTTTCCTTCCTCTCTCTCTGGCTCTCTGTGCCTTTCTTGCTCTAATAACCTAGATGTGTTCAGCTCTTTTCCAAGAAACTAAAGGGAACTTGATCCAACAAGAACTCATGTCTTCACACAGCGCTCAGTGGGCTCCCTGTCAGGTGGCTTAAAAAGTAAGGAAAGAATGAAGGGTCTGGGAATCGGAATTACAGAGTCAGGACGAGGTCATCTAGTCCAGACCCTGCTCTAGTTCAGTCTTGCCTAATTGACAGATTTCAGTGCAAGGTCTATCATGCAGAATGCCATAGCTGCCCATCTTCCCCAGGTGCCCACCCAGCCTCTAATGAATTACCTCCAGAAAACACAGAAACAGAGCGAGTCAGAAGGGGTCTCCTGGGCCATCTAGTCTGACCCCCGGCTCCAGCCGGCTCCGCTCACGACATGCTCACCATGTGCACATCCAGCCTGTCCTCACCGATGGGGCCTCAACCTCAAGCAAAACCTGAGGCAGGCCATGGCATGGTCAATTGGTATGCACCTGTCCCAATTCACCTTTGTATTCAGAAGCAGGTATGCCTCCGAATAGCATGAGTGCACCTTCTTTAAGGTCCTGTTTGTGGGCTTCTCAAAGAACATTTGCTGGCTGCTCTGGGGAAACAGGACTTCTGGATAAGGTCCATTGGGTCTGGTCCAGCAGGACCTGTCTTGGGTTTTTAGGGCTCCATGGGGAAAAATGAGTTCGAATGAAGGGAAAAGGACTGATATGTTGATTGACTGTGAGCAAATGGACAGACGGATGGATGGATTAATTCGAGCCAGTCCTAATTGTGGGCCAGATATATTATCAGTGGACTGATGTGTTGATTGATTGGTTAATTGATTGATTGTGAACTGATGGACTGGTATTTTGATTGATTGATCGATTGACTAATTGTGGGCTGATGGTTTGTTATTTTCACTGAGTGATTGTGGCCAGATAGAACTTCTAACTGTGGGCCAGATCTAACATCAGTAGACTGATACTTTGATTGGTTAATTGATTGATTGTGGGCCAGTGGACTGGTATTTTGATTGATGGATTGTGAGCCAATGAACTAGTGTTTTGATTGGTTGATTTGAGGCCAGCAGCATTTGGCCTTGGATGACACCACCTGTTCTTAAAAACAACACAACAACAAAGAAACACATGTCTTAATTTATTTTTGGCTTGGCTAAAATAAATTTGCCAAAATGACTTCTGCTCCCTTTTCTTACCAGCCAAAGGACCTGGCTGGACCATCCTGGATGGAGATAGTTTTGAGTGAAGAGCTGGGCTAAATATTTTCCAAAATGGAGACTCAGTACTTGGTCTGCTACTTCCTTAGTCCCGAAAGCGCTGGGAAACGCAAACTCAGAACCATTCCATCTTCTAGCAGTACCCAGTTTCAATGTCCCTAACCCTTCTGCATCTTCTCTTAACTTTCTAACTGCTTGTATAGTATGTGATCTTTGCATTTGCCTAATTTTAAAAACTCACATTATTTATTTATTTATTTATTTATTTATTTATTTATTAAAACATTTTTATGCCGCCCCATTCGCCGAAGCCTCGGGGCGGCTTACAACAATTTATTTGGATTTTGATTCCTGTTCTATGCACAGAAATCATATCCAGGGTGGGATTTTATGGGAATGCCTGTGCAGATCTTCAATCCCTTTACCATTTTTCTGGAATCATCTTTGGCTGGATGAAGTAAACATGGGAATTTCCTTCAATGCAAATGTTTTCAGACATTTCCTGCTGTTCCAGAACTGGCATGTGGCATCTCTCAAGAGACTGGGAGCCAAATGCAGACAGAAAGTCAAGCATGTCTTAATTTTCCTCCCATACATAAATTAAGCTCTGACATCCCATAGCTTCTCCCCGAGATCATCAGCAAGAGTTCAAAAGTACTGAATTAGGGGAGTCTGCAATAAAGCAAAAGCCAAAGAAATCCCCCCGCCATTAGTCCTGGCCTTGCGCTCCCACCCCAACTTTCACAGGTATCGCATAGCTGAAGTGTTCGCCACTGTTGGATCAGGTATCCTTCTGTCTAAAGGGTGGTTCTCTGTTTTAGAGAGCTGGCAGAGGCTGACATTCTCTGTCTGAAGAGCTGTTCAAGTCTGGTTGCAAAGCAAAGAACCAGAAAGGATGTAAAGCAGTTGGAGGGCCTTAAAACTACTTGGCCATAGTCGGCACTCAGACAGGAGGCTGAAAAACAGGTGCTCACGCACACGTGCAAATGTCATTTTCAAAATGTGAAGACTTCTTTGTCCTCATGGGCTGGTGATGCACACGCAGCATCCTGGGAGAGAAAGCAAATGTACCTGTGTGTGTCGTCTTGGGGCCAAACCCTGTGGCCCACCTGTCAGCCTGCATGCTTTTCCCAGCCTCTTTGGGATGCACAAAGCTTGTGGGAAGGGCCACCAAGTGGGGTCGGAAGAGCAGCGCCCCACCGACCATTTCCCATGTGAGCTACACTTCCCGAGCAAAGCCCCTGCCCAAGGTTGCAACTCAGTTATGTTTAGTAAAAATGCAAAGTATTTCAGCAACAAGTTTCACTGCTCTCCAAAAGGCCATTTGTGGCCTGCAAGCCAACCTATTCTCTTCAAATTGGCTTTCCCTGACCTGAACTTCTTTTTCTTCCAACGCTGTAACTCGCCTCTACGATTGCAAGCAAAGTGGCAGGGCTTAATTCAGTCCTGCCCAACTGCAGAAAGCTATTTCTTTCGCAGGAAAATGTAAGACAGGAGGAAGAGGTCTACTTGAGTCTGCCAGGCTAAAAAAGGAGAGAAATCTGGCTTCCGCCCCCCATCCCGGCTGTGGGTTTCATTCCCGTGAACTTTGGCATGCAGAGTGGATGCTTTCAGCACGGACTCATCTTGGTCCCACACTCAAGCAAGGACGCTTTCTGTGAAGGGTTAATCCAGGCCCGTCTAGTGGAATCCCTCATTCCCTGAGCCCCCCTGACCGAGGAGGCACCTCAAGGCCTTGGAGGATGTGCTTGGAGGCTAGGATATGTGGCTGTTTTGAGGAGTGTTTGTTATTCCTGGTCCCTGTACATGGGTGTGAAAGCTGGACAGTGGGAAAGCTGGCTGGAAGGGGAAAACACGATGCTGGAGAACAGTTTTGCAGGACCAACAGAAAGACCATCAAGCGGGTCTTAGATCAAATCATGTCAAAGTTCTCCCTGGAAGCAAAAATGGCAAGACTGACGCTGTGCTATCTTGGCCACATCCTGAGAAGGCCAGACTTCTTGGAGAAGACGATCACGGCAGGGGAAGTCAAAGGCAGAGGAAGAAGAGGGAGAGTAAATGGTGAATGGTCTCCACCAAGGAAGCCACAGCCTGAAATTGACAAGGGGGCTGTCTAGGATGGGACATTTTGGAGGCTTCCCTTCGCAGGGTCAGCATAAGTCGGAGATGACTTGGCAGCCCCCAGCCACAAAAGCAATTCACCAAAAGTGGGCATTTCTTCATAAATGGGATGGGAAGAACTTCAGATGTGAGGTGGGGTGGGGACTGAACCTGGGTTCAAATCTCCTCAGTGAGCCATGTCTGAAGGGCTGCGGGGGGTTGCCCTCCTTTCTTCCAATGGAGTCCTAATTGGCAATGGTGGCATGGTGGCCGGCTGTTGGGTTTGGGTCACGCTGTCCTTGTTCTTTTTGGTTCGTGCTGATGGGCAAGAATGCCCTTTCCTTTCTGGAGAGCTATTTTTACTCACCAAAAGCGTTCATGGTTTTCTTCTCCTGCCTTTTCCCTTAGATGGGTGTTCCTTTATGAGAAGGGCTACCAGTCAAAAGACAGCATTATAAGCTCCGTCTCCGTGAAGCTCAAAGGTTTAACCATGACCAATTCCAGTGACTTGGGTCCCTACATCTGGGATGTGGCAGATTACGTTTTCCCGCCACAGGTATGGAATTTAGAGCCACGGGGGAGTTCCCCCATGGGATTTCTCCCTTCTCTCTCCTTGGGGCAAATAAAAAGCTGGATTCTGTACAGACACGAGTGTGGCTACTGATGGTGGAGACGTCCACATAGCATTCAAGTCAGTTCGGGTCATTGTAGATCTGCACCATGGATTCCGCAGTGCTCCCACTTTTCCCAAGCCACACACATTCCAGATTTGCTCACACTTGCAGTCTCTTTTTTTACTTTCCAGAATTTTGCACAGATTTGGTCTGAGACACATGAAAAACGCTAAAAGCTGCCTGAAGATGAGTTTTCCCCCTATTGCTCAAGGATGAAAACATGCTTTTGCGGAGTGGGGTGGGGTGCTGCAGATTTGGAGGGAATTTGAAGTCAAATTCGTGCACGTGCAAATTTGCATGAGGGTGCGTGAGCACAAATTCGGGAAATGGAAAACATTCCAGTCTTGCCAATGAACGAATGAAGGGAGTGAAGGTGCCTGGCAATCCGCATGATGCGGAAAGAACGGATTTCAGTCCATGTGCCCTTACTTCTCGCTTGGCAAAGGTGCAGGCTCCTCTCTGCCTGTCTGCTAGATTTCATTTTGGAGACGTTCTTGGGGCTGACCTTTGCAGGGCTGACAGAAAAGAGCGATTCCCCACAATAACATGGATGCCCGTAGCTTGAAGCTCGTCAAGCCAAGAACTAAGAAGCCTTTTAGAAGGTGGATCGGGAGCAAAGCCAGGGGAATCTGGTGCTTGCGGAGAGGGACTGAAGCCCGGTGGAGTGTGCAGGGGGGCCGGGGTTGATGGCGGAAGGGGGTGGAGCCAGAAGAAGGGGCGTGGCCACCTGGGGACCCTGGAGGGTTGGAATGGGGCCATGTGCCAGCCAGGACTGGCTCTCATGGCCCGAGGCTTTCCATCCAGCCTGCAGGCACCTGCCCGCTTCCCTCCTCAGGCCCTGCTTCCAGAGAGAGAGGCATCTTATGCCTGCAGGGAAGCTTTTCCTGGCCCCTGCTTGGTGGGGGGGGGGGGGGCAGGAGGCAGGCCTGGGGCTGCTGGCAGGTGCCTGGGGGTTAGGGTGGCTCGGCCAACGTTTCTGGCCCCTGTTGCGTGGCTGCGGCAAGTAACACCGGTCTCCTTCCCCAGGGGGACAGCTCCTTCGTGGTGATGACCAACTTCATCGTCACCCGTGACCAGAAACAGGAAACATGCCCAGAGGTAATGCGCCCCTGTTTTCTTTCTAATTCATCTCTACCTTCACTATAATTATTATTATATAGACTGCGTGTGTGTGTGTGGGGGTGGGGGGGAAGAGCGCATGACTGGGATTCTGGTGATCCGGGTTCGAGTCCCTGCTTGGCCATGGGGCCAGCTGGGTGACTTTGGGCCAGTCCCAGACTCTCACCCCAGGCTACCTCACAGGGTTGTTGTTGTGAGGATAAGATTGAGTGCAGGAGGAGGAGAATTTTGTTAGGTGCCTTGAGTTCTTTGTAAGAAAAAAAATGGTGGGATTGGAGATCGGGAGAGTGGCTACCTGGAGAAAGGCCTTCCCAGCGGTGGCACCCCGGATGTGGAACACACTCCCCAGACAGGTGTGCCTGGTGCCAACACTTTATTCATTTTGGTGCCAAAACTAAAACCTTTATATTGCCCAATATTTTAAGTTTTGATATTTTAAACATGGGTTTTATTGTCGCTAGTTGATGTTTAATGTTGTGCTTTTATGGCTTTATCGTATTACCATCCTGAGACTTTTAGGAAAGCACAGAATATAAACACTTTTAATAAATGTAAAATGAATAGTAAACAATTAATAATAAACAATAAATAATACATAAATAACTATTGAATAAATATAAAATAAATATCCCATGGCATTTCTATCCCACCTCTTGTCAGGCTGCTAAGAAACCCTTACCTGATCATAATAATAATAATAATAATAATAATAATAATAATATAATGATATTATATTATAATAACATTATAGTGATGATTATGATTTTGCCTTTATGTCCCCCCTTTTTCCATTGAAGCAGAACTCAAGGTGACTTACAAACCAGGATGGGGGAGATCTGCATGGGGGATTCGATGAGGCCGGGGACTTAGGGGCACAGATTAGAGTCACCCCCCTTGAAGTCGAGGGGCTCCTCAGGGCATTGGACATTACAAAGGCGCCAGGCCCTGATGGGTTACACCGGAGAGTACTTAGAGAGTTGGCAGGGGCTCTCTCACGCCCGCTGGCCTCCATTTTTGAGGCCTCGTGGAGAACGGGTGAAGTTCCAGAGGACTGGAGGGTGGCGTCAGTGGTCCCAATTTTCAAAAAGGGTATTAGAAAGGACATGGGGAATTATAGACCGGTTAGCCTTACGTCCATTGTAGGAAAAACAATGGAAAGCCTCAGAGAGAGATCTAGCGATGCTAGATAGGGAAGGGAGGCTGGCAGCCATACAACATGGCTTCCACAAAAACAGGTCCTGCCAGACAAACCTTGTGGGATTCTATGACAAGTTTTCGAGATGGCTAGATGGAGGGGATGCAGTGGATATGGTTTACCTGGATTTCAGCAAGGCCTTTGACAAAGTGCCCCATGATATCCTGGTAGAGAAACTGAGGAGTTTCGGGATACACCAAAGCACTGTCTGGTGGATTAGGGCATGGTTGACTGACCGAAAGCAGAAGGTAGCCATTAGCGGGGAATCGTCGGGATGGCGGGCAGTGACAAGCGGGATCCCCCAGGGCTCTGTCCTGGGGCCGATCTTGTTTAATCTTTTCATTAACGACATGGAAGAAGGGGTGAACAGTCTGCTGATCAAATTTGCAGACGATACTCAAACTGGAGCAGTGGCCACAACTGAGGAGCAGGTACTCCAGATCCAAAAGGATCTGGACAGACTATGGAAGTGGGCAGGAGACAACAGGATGGCGTTCAATGTGGATAAGTGTAAGGTCTTGCACTTGGGGCATAGGAATGGGTGTCATAAGTACAGGTCAGGGGACAAGTGGCTGGAGAGCAGCACCTGTGAAAGGGACCTCGGGGTGCTGGTTGACTGCAGGCTGAACATGAGCCAGCAGTGGGATGCGGTGGTCAAGAGGGCAACCGCCACCCTCAGTTGCATAGCCAGAAGTGTGGCTTCTAGATCGAGAGAGGTATTACTACCACTCCATACGACTCTGGTGCGCCCACAACTGGAGTATTGTGCTCAGTTTTGGGCCCCTCGTTACAGGAAGGATATAGCCAGGTTGGAGTCAGTGCAGCGCAGGGCCACAAGGTTGGTGGCCGGTTTGCAGGGGATGGGGTATGAGGCGAGACTGAGGGAACTGGGTCTCTTCAGCCTGGAGGAGGCTCAGAGGGGATGTGTTGGCGACATGCAGGTATGTGAGGGGGGTGCCCCGCAGAGGTGGAGCACGACCTTTTTCCCTCTGCAGTGGAGGGCAGGACCTGTTCCAATGGAGCAAAGCTCAGGGAACTGAGTTTTAGGGTAGATGCCAGGAAGTACTTGCTGATGGTTTGGTTCCCTAGGGCATGGAATTGGCTTCCATGGGAGGTGGCTGAAGTCTGAACGGTGAGAGTGTTTAAGGACATGCACATGATAGGCAGGTCATGAGTGGAGCTGGCTAGACTTGGGGGTCAGACTAGATGGCCCAGGAGGCCCCTTCTGACTCACTCTGTTTCTATGTTTCTATTTTATCCATACCGCCACAGCCCTGTGAAGTAGGCCAGGCGGAGAGGCAGTGACAAGCGAAGCGTCACCCTGGGAGCTTCAGGGCTGAGCGTTTGTGCCACGCTCTGTTTTCAAGGGCTGAACATGGCACAGCAGGGAAGAGGCTGTAGCACCGAGGAGAGCTCTTCGCAGCCATGTGCCCACATGGTGTGAAATCAGGCCGAGCCTTTCCTGCCCCCCCTCCCGGGCAGGCAGGGGGCCCTTCCCTGTGCAGTGCGCAGCTTTGAGGGCCTCGTGTCTCCGCCTGCCCAATCTCTGGAGCCAAAGCCTTGGGGGTCTCTAACTCTGCATGGGGGGCTGGGCCTGGCGCCTCCTCCGAGGGCACCTCTAGATCTGTGTCCAGGTTCTTGCTGGTCTTCTCGTCCAGGATCCTAGAGCACAGGGCCCGCCATCAAGTTTGGGGTGGTCCAACACAGCCCTTCCCGCAGCTGGAGAGGCAGCTCCCTTTCTGGAGAAGCTCCTGGCAGCTGCACCGCATCCTCACAAAAAGGCCAGAGCCAGGTGGGGGGCAGTGCCCCACAGCTGGACGACCAGCATCTTGTCCAGCTTAGGCTCCTCACAGCAGATGGCCCTCCTAAGACTTGGTCCTTCCAACCTCAAAACCCTGAGAAGAGGGTGGTCTCCTCAAAAACAGTTCCATAAGCACCAAGGGTGCCCTATAATTTGAGGAAGGGGGCAATCATTTGGGGGCAGAGGGGGTGGGAATGGAGTACGTTGGAGCAGGGTGCAGGGGACCGGCTGCAGCCCTGAGGGCCACCGCTCCGTGGTGCGTCCTTTCCCTGCAGTTCCTCCTCGTTTGCATGGCCAGTCCAACTGTCCCAGACTTGCAAGAGATGATCCCTGTTTCCTTGGCAGTCAGCCTTGTATTTTAATAATGGCATATTATTAAATATATTTCAAAATATGTAGGGAGATATGTAAGCATAATGCAATATAACTATAATGCAGCTAATGCTCTGTCTGGTGACCCATAACCCTCCACACTTAAAGGATTGTGGAAATCTTATTACAGGTGGAAGAAAATGCAGGCAAAGATCACTTTTCTGCTTCTCCCACTCTACAAATGGCACCACGAACAATCATGTGGGGGAATATCGGGATAGGGAATAGAATTATTTGGAGTTCCAGCTATGAGACATTCTGACTGTGCAAGTGGGACTCTGAACATGGAGTTCCTGGCCCACCCCCCTCACAGCTGGTGCAGAAATAGAAACAGAGTGAGTCAAAAGGGGTCTCCTGGGGCATCTAGTCTGACCCCCAACTCCAGCCGGCTCCACTCATGACATGCCTCCCATGTGCATGTCCAGCCTGTCCTTGAACATCCTCACCGATGGGGTTTCAACGCCTTCCTGTTGTCTCCTTTCCACTTCCATAGTCTGTCTGGATCCTTTTGGATCTGGGGTACCTGCTGCTCAGTTATGGCCACTGCCCTGGTTTTAGTATCGTCTGCAAATCTGATCAGCAGACTGTTCACTCCTCCTTCCATGTCATTGATGAAAAGATTGAACAGGATTGGCCCCAGGACAGAGCCCTGGGGGACCCCGCTTGTCACTGGCCACCATCCTGACAATTCCCCACTAATGGTTACCCTCTGCTTTCGGTCCGTCAACCATGCCCTAATCCACCAGACAGTGCATTGGTCTATCCCAAAACCCCTCAATTTCTCAAGCAGGATATCATGGGGCACTTTGTCAAAGGCCCTGTTTTCTGCCTTTCTAAGGTCTGAAGTCATCCCAGAGAGACTCAAAAGGTGTGCCAGAGGAAAGGAGGAAGTTGGGGCTGATAGTTTATGTCGTACTTAAAATGGACTCTATGCCCCTTCCATCCCCCTCCACAGCTTAGAGGTCATGTAGAGGAAATGCCCAGAGAGACATTTTGGGCTTGCGTGTGTTGGATTGGGCCCTTGGGCTGATTTCAGCCACCTGTGTCTTTTCTGGAGAAGAGAGACTTGCGTTTTACCCTGTGGACCCTCCCTCCTCCCACCGCTGGTTCCAGGGGTGGATTTTGGGCCTCGGAGCCACTCCACTTGCAAAGGCAAACGGGAGGAATCTTTGAGCTTGGAGCATGTTTCTGATTTTGGAGGAGGGACTCTGGCTGTCAAAATAGCATCTCATGGCCATCAGTAGAAATATGCCCCCACCCCACTGCTCCCACTGATTCTGTTGAAAAGGTGCAGTCCCCATAGAAAGGTAGGAACAATAATGGAGCTTTTCCAAAAAGACTATTCCTTAAATGCAAAACCTCACACATCCATGCAGACCTTTTTTTGGTATGCTTGTACCTGTGAAATGTTAATAGAAACAGCGAGAAGGCAAATTATCGAGTGTGCAGATTAGCTAAGCAGCATTAGTTAAGCAGCATTAACCACATTAATTAAATAAATCTGCGCGTCGGTGGCTGAATGACAGCCTGTTGTCCTTCTTTCTTTCTTGTCTCAGCATCCTGAGGCAGGGAAGTGTGAGGAAGACAGAATGTGCACTGCAGGGAAGTTCCTTCGCCAGGGCCAAGGTGAGCAAGAGCGTGTGGCCAAGAGGCTTTCTTGACAAATGCGTGGCTTTTTAAGCCACTCGTCCATCCCCTTGATGCACGTACATCACAGCTGCATCCTGTGGGGGTTGGTGTTATTGGGGGGCTTGGAGGGAGGCCTTGCCCATCCCGGACAATGGGAAGCCCCAAAAGGCCTCCAGCCAAACCTGATGCACTCCATGCCAGTTGCCCCACGGCCTGGGAAAGCGCCCCCTGGCGCTGCGCCTGCAGCTGACACAGCCCTGCTTGGACAGTGCGCAGGCCTCAGTTGTAGACCCTGGACTTGCCAGGAGTGGGGTCCATTTTAGGGGCCGTGTCATGCCCACTCCACATGAAGTACCCTGCTTTTCTCCCCAAAATGACTCTGGCCAGGAGGGGGCCACCGTGGAGGCACCACTGGCGTTACGGGTGCCACTGCCCCACGCCTCTGGAGGGCAGCTGAATTTGGGAAAGGTTGGAGTCTGAGGAGTCCCTGGGATATCCTCCTCCGCTCTCTGGCTGTGTCCTCCTTCAGGCATCATGACAGGAAAATGTGTGAACTTCAGCCGCACGGAGAGGACCTGTGAGATCTTTGGCTGGTGTCCGGTGGAGATCGATGACCACGTCCCTAAGTAAGCAGTGAGGCCTCTGTTTTCTGATCCTAATGACACTAGTCCTCATTGTTCCCAGATGGGTTGGGTTCTAGCTATTCAGTCTGGCACAGTTTCAGGCCGACAGGGGTCCTTCCCACCTTTAGTGGGAAACTCAACCTCGTCGGGGTGCCAAGGAGGGCCTCCATCCTCTGAGTTTTCTCTCTCCCCGGCTTGGGCCTCAGAATGGCAACGGGGAAATCACTGCGGGATCCAGGCCTGGGTTGGCGGAACAGTCTTTTGGGGGCAGAGGGTGGGAGGGGAAAGTGCAGGGCTTCGGGTCTTAGACAGGCCCTGGCCACTGTGGCAGCCCCCTTGGCACAGCAGCCTGAGGAGGGGCCGTGCGAGGGGCAGGAGTGCAGGGAGAGGAGCCCACGGGGCAGGGTTGCGCTCAGAGGTGATGCTCGGGTGTCTCTCTAGGGACGGGGCCCAGACCTTGGGGTAGCCACCTGCCCCACCACTCTGCTGTCCCATTACAGAGGCTTGGATGGTCCCTGCCCCATACGATCTCCCCAGAGTCACCTCCCACTGTCCCTCTCTTGCATCTTTCTGCCTCGGGTCCTTTTCCAGGATCAAATCCCCGTGGCTCTCCAGTTCTTGCATCCCTTTTTACAGTGAGGGGCATCCTCTGGAGACAGGGTCTTCTGTGGACTCACACACACAGACTTTAGACCATTGGTAAATCATCAAGGGCACCTCTGTGCATATCTGCCCTATGAGCCCAGGCCCTGGATCCGCAGGAAAAGCCAGACAGTTCTGCTGAGAATGTCCTTCCTTCAACTAGCGGCAGCCATTCCGACACGATCCCTGGAGACATTCCCTTCCAGAAGGTCATTGTCAGAAGTACAACCAGAACCTGTGTTTTTCTTCTACCCTCCCCACCCCTTCTACCTTGCATGCCATGCCTCAAAGTCTGATTGTATGCCTGACAGCAGGCAGTCATGCTAGTCTGTGAACTGCTCTGGGAATGATTTTCACTAAAAGCAGGAGGCCATGAAGGTTTTAAGTAAGTGCACAATGGCAACCTCCATAGAAATTCTAATACCACTGAATCTTGGTGAGAAAGACACCCCTTTTCCTGGAGACACAGTTATTTTGGCACCCAGACACCAACATCTGTCTCTTGCAGCCCACCACTGCTTCTGGCAGCCGAAAACTTCACCTTATTTATCAAGAACAGCATTACTTTCCCCAAGTTCAAGGTGAACAGGTGAGAAAAGAGATCCTTGTTCCAGTGAAACACTCACATTCTGGCCTTCTTTTTCAGGGGTGGGCAACTTTTTTAGAGGGTGGGGCACGATTCTGCCCACCCCCTTCAGACCCTGCAGAGGGCAGGCAGGCCCACAGCGACAACAGGAGGGAACAAGGGGACAGCTGCTTGTCAAGGGAGGGGGCTTTCTGGTGGTAGCCCCCGCTTTGTGCAGCTTCATTCCCAGGGAGATTCGTCTTGCACCTTCACTGCATGCTTGGTTAAGGCTGTCGTCTTTACACAGCCATTTAAAGTTTAAGGTGCCATCCTATCTGGGTTTAGGTGGATAAAAGGTCTCCCAGCATGCCCCAGGCAGAGTCACCTGGGGCATGTTTGGAATTGTTTGGGGGTATGTGTGTGTGTGTGGGGGGGCTCTGTTTAAACCTGCCTAGAAACATGCTCTTTATCTGTTACTCATTTTCCTATTGGTGCCTCAACACTTTAATATTTTAAAATGTTTTCATGTTTAATACTATACTTTGATAAGTTTATTGTTTACTCTAGTTCATATTTATTTATGTAGGTTTCTGTCGACATTCTTTATTGGGTTTTATGATTGTAAACTGTCCAGTTTGCCAGTTGGGTGGCCTGGATACCACTCCCACTGCAGGTAGCAATCCGACAGGAAGCTCACCTTTGACAAAGATAGCTCAAAAATCAGCTACATTTGTCCTTTAAAAGCTCAACTAGGGTTTGCTGCCAAATTTCAGAGGCAAGGCGTTGTAACAGCGGCCAAATTTCCAGGGCAAATTTTTCCTTTTTTAAAAACCGGAGTGTTCCATTCCCCCTGAATTCCTTTCCTGTTCTTTTTCCTCTTCTGGACTGTCCATTCCACTTACAGTGGGGCAGTCGAGCAAACAGTCAAGGGGTCCTTTTCCCAGGCCATCTGAAGACGACTCTGGGGGACCAGAGAAGCACACAGAAGCTGCCCCCCTTGGCCCAAAATCTTCTCCCCATTTGCTGCCTTTTGCAGTTCTTGCCATCCCTCCTACTGTTATGAAAATATTCGCTCGCTTGCTCATCGCCGGAGAGGCCTGATCCTCAATCCCAAATAGTCTCGGGGGAGATGCAGAAAAAACAGACACCAGCAGCTCTTGGTCCAAGAGACTTTTTGCAGAAAGCCAGCTGCGGCTGGGGTGAAAACCCTGCCTCATGCCACAAAAGGGCTTCCGCCCACCCCACTGTTCACAGTCAGTTATATCTTTCTGTCCCCTAGGGGCGTACAATCCAAACAGCCAAGCAGCAAGCCACACGGCCTACCATCTGCTTGTTCCACCTAATCTTTGTCTAACATAGGGCTGTTTTTCTGACTTGGCCGTGACTGGCACTGTCTGGGCCTTCAAAGATAGGAGTGAAGGGCACACGTGTGGTTTAGCAAGAGCAAACTGAATATGCTTCTCAGCTACATTTTGGTGCAAAGTTGCCAAGAGGGCTGGCAGGATGCAGGCAGCTGTGGGGCGCCATCTGGTGGCCAGAAACGGAACAGCTGCTGCACCGTTGGATGAAGCCAGGACCTGGGGGCCGGGAGGGGTTCCAGCCATCCCAGGAGCCCCAGCTGGGAGCACTGGGAATGGCTACATCTGAGTGAGCTCTTACCTCTCAGCAACAAGGGTCCTCTTGTTAGCCATAGTGTGTTTCAGTGGCACCTTGCCTGACTTGGCTCCGATTTCACCTTGCTGGCTTACTTTTGCCGCTCCTGAGCTGGTTCCTGACACTGGCTGGTTCCTGACATCGGCCTGTTTCTTGAGCACAACTCTGCTTCCACCCTGGACTCTGGACGGGCTCTGCCTGCCTCAGGCCCCACTGCCCAGGTCCCGGTGCCCCCCTCAACTCCTGCCGTGGACCCTGACAAGGTCCAGGGCTTCTTCTCGGCCCCTCTCTCCTAGAATTAATGGACAGTTCTTTGCAGCAGTGCAGAGCCCGGCTCCACAGTAGGAGAAACTTCTTGAAAGCAGAAGCATTTCAGCCGCACTGGTTGGAGAAACTTCAGTTAGAGGATCAGGCTAGAGGGGCCTAATAAGTTTCCCTCCAACTGCAACTTCCCAATACCACAGCCCCAGCCTATATGTTTCCTCAGGAGTAAATTCCATGGAATGCAATGGTGCTTATTCCCCGATCCATGCATTTAGAGCTGCAGACTCCAGAGGGCCTTCCCTTATTCGCCTCCTTCCTCTGGTTCTACCACAACCCAACTCTACTCTGATTGTTGCCAATCAAGTATGCAATCGTAGGTTTGTTTAGATGGAAAATAGTCCTGCAATCCGGTGCATGTTAGACAGAAAAGGCTCTGAGCAAATCTGGCTTGTCTGAGCCAAGCTAACAGGCCACTGCTTGTTAACCACAAAGACCCCTTGAAGCAAATCCGTGGTTTGCTTTCACAGCTGGGCTCAGAGCTGGGCAACCTGCATTTCCAAAACAACCCATGAAGCCCATACTCCCTGCCTGAGTGTGGTTTACTGTGCTGTCTGAACCCCATCATTGTGTGCGCATGTGCGGTTTTGGGCAATAGTGCATCAGCAAAAATTGCATAGCAAACTAAAAGCAAGAAAGCAAACCAAGCAGCACAGAGGGAATCAAGTCTGGCACTTGCTTCCACAGGCGCAACCTTGTTGAACGAGTCACCAAGGACTACTTGAGAAACTGCACCTATCACAAAGTGAGAGATCCACTTTGCCCCGTCTTTCAACTGGGATATGTGGTGGAAGAATCCGGCCAAAAGTTTTCCATGCTTGCTCGGAAGGTGATGGCAACAGAAACGAATCACAGGACAGTTCCCCCGGCCATTTACTGCAGAGCTCTGAAACTTGGCCCAGTGGGGCGAATCCTGCTTGCCTGGGGCAAAATCCAGCCCTCCCGTATTCCCTAAAAGACCGCCCCTCCTTCCCCTAACCCTTTCCCCAGACTGTCTGAGGCTTTCCCAGCTTCAGTGGAGGTTTCTCCATTCTAAACCCCTCAAAGATTCCCTCTTAAAACTTACTTCCTGGCACTGAGGGCTCTGCTGACATTCAGCTCCCAGGGTAAAAATGGTGCAGGGAGTTGTGTGAACCCAGGCCCTGCCTTAACCCTATTGTTGGAGAGTTTCTCCTTCTCCGTCTCTCCACTGCTCTTGAATTTCTCTGCCCACAAGCAGAGTGGAGATTTTGCTCCTCCAAAGTTGCAACTCAGCCTGGGAAACAGTGGGCAGAGACCCTGGTGGAGCTTAGACTCCTGCCCCCTTGACCCTCCTGTCCCCCAGCCCCTCTTCCTCTGTGCCCCTTCAGGATCTGATCACCCTGGGAAGTCAGTGTGGGGGTGGGTGGCCGGCCCACTCCCTGCATCGCTGGTGCTCCAGCCCGGAGCGTCACACCCTTTGCTCTGCGTGACATCGGCCGGCCAGCTGGGGCAAGGGCTCCTCCCAGGCCCTGGTGGAAAGGAAAGGTACGTCCCTTCCTGGCAGGGCGGCGTCTTGGGCATCTCCATCAGCTGGAACTGCGACCTCGACTGGCCAGTGAGGCACTGCATGCCGGTGTACCAGTTCCACGGGCTTTACAACGAAGACAGCAGCATCTCTCCTGGCTTCAACTTCAGGTAGGGACCTGTCTCCCTTTAGCCTGTGCCGGGCTTGTGATTGAGGCTGCCGCTGGGAGAGCCGGGAGCCAGGAAGCAGAGGAAGAGACTAGGAGCCAGGGAGGACAGTCCAAAGCCAGAAGCACAAACTGGACCCAATGGAGGGTGTCTTCCCGGAGACAGATTATCCCTGTGCAAGAAGTGGGACAAGTCCGCTGATCAAATTCGCAGATGATACTAAAATGGGGGCCGTGGCCACAACTGAGAAGCAGGTGCTCCAGATCCAAGAGGATCTGGACAGGCTATGGAAGTGGGCAGGAGTCAACAGGATGGTGTTCAATGTGGGTAAGTGCAAGGTCTTGCACTTGGGGCATAGGAATAGCTGTCATAAGTACAGGTTAGGGGGCAAGCGGTTGGAGAGCAGCACTTGTGAAAGGGACCTCAGGGTGCGGGTTGACTGCAGGCTGAACATGAGCCAGCCGTGTGATGCGGTGGCCAAGAGGGTGAACGCCACCCTTGGTTGCATAGCCAGAAGTGTGGCTTCGAGATCGAGAGAGGTATTACTACCACGCTATATGACTCTGGTGCACCCGCAACTGGAGTATTGTGCTCAGTTCTGGGCCCCTCATTACAGGAAGGGTATAGCCAGGTTGGAGCCAGTGCAGCGCAGGGCCACAGGGTGGGTGGCCGGTTTGCAGGGGATGCTGTATGAGGCGAGACTGAGGGAACTGGGTCTCTTCTGCCTGGAGAAGAGGAGACTCAGAGGGGACCTGCTAGTGACATACACGTATGTGAGGGGGTGCCTCGCAGAGGTGGGTCATGACAGAGGTGGGAAAACAGATGTCTACCCACCTCCGTATGACACTCCCTCACATACCTTGATGTCGCCAAAACATCTGGACAGCATCTGGTTGGGGGAAACCACTCTATGCATGGAAGTGAAAACAGCTCACTCAAGAAAATATAGCCCGTTACTTGCAAATCTGGGACTACGCATCTTCTAAATCAGCACTTCTGCATGGTGGCCCCTCCCCTGTGAAAACCCCTCAAGGACTGCACAATTAATAAGGCCTAATTTCTCATAAATGGTAAATAGTGGTGGTAAACCCATTTCTTGGGTGTACCACTGCAGCCTGCATGTAGAGCTGCCATAATTAAAGGCTGCACCATACCAGCCCATATTTCCTCTCCTTGCACATAGGAAGCTAGCATCTCAGGGAGTTGCCCCTTCTTCCTGCCAAGCTAGTTGTCCGTGTGCAGGGATTTTTTTCCTATTCTTTTGCTTGAAGGAAACTCTGTCACATATGTCCAAATCTGGAGTCTAAAGCAATACACTCTCAAAACAGACTTTCCTTCATCTGCTGCTTGGGAGAATCAGATTTCAGTCGTACGCTTACACAATAAGACGCACCACAGGCATCACACTCCGTGAAGTTCAGACCTACATCCAACATGAGAGCAGTTTCCCATACTTTTGACACAGGAACTTGGTGCTTTCTGTATGTTTTGGACCATAGCTCCCATAATCCCCGGCTGGGAGTGTGGGAGTTGTGATCCAAAATAACTGGAGGGCTGTGGGTTGCTTACCTCTTGTAATCTCTGTAGGGAGAATTTCAGCCCTCACCAAAAACACTGCATCTCATGACAGCTTTGAAGACAATCTCCATCTGACATTTTTCTTAGTAATGAAAGAAAAAGTAAAGAATTTTCTCTCCCCTTTGCTGTCCTTTTGTTTTATTTTGAACTGACTTCCTCTATAACTGATTTTATGCTCTTGGTTTTTGTTTTGCTGTCTTTCTTTTAGTAATTACATTTTGGAGGAGGATGAGGTAAGGCACCTTAGCCTCCTTGGAGAAAGATACAGTGGGGTGATGTAAAACATGTAATCATATTTTAATTAAGTTGACACTATTTTAAAAACTATATCCCTATGTTTTAATTTGGCAGCAAGCAGGAGAACCTTTCAGGCCAAACATGAGGTAGAACTTTTAAACTAAAGATGAAATTTCCATTTTGTTTCATTGCGATGTCTCTTTTTGCTTTGAAAGGTACGCCAGGTATTACAGAGAAAATGGGAGAGAATTGAGGACTTTGTACAAGGTGTTTGGCATCCGCTTTGATATTCTGGTGAATGGAAAGGTAATGCATTTGCAGAATTGTTCACCTTTTGTTTTAAAGTGGTCTTGGATGGGAAATCTCAAACAGAAGATGCCTTCAGGATATAAGACAGACTTCCAGAATCCTTCAAACACAGGATTGTCCTCTAAAAATGTGGGCACATGACCTCAGACGTCGTGACCCTCTCTGTTGAATTTTAAAATTATTCACCTGCTTCATGGACATGAACAAATGGAAAGGGAAACAGATGCTCTGCTATCACAAAATTCTAATTTAAAATCTCTGCCCTTTAAAATGGAAAAGGACGGAAAGTCACTTTCCGTGATGCTGTTGAGGACCTTGCAATGTGTTTGAATGTTTGGTCTGCTTTTGTGGAAACCCATGTGCCACAGCCAGAAAACTGTCTGCATTTCATTCAAATCTGTCTATGCATATTTCTTTTAGAAATGGGAAAAGATTGTGTTGCAGGACAATCTTTTGGGGTGCCCCTGTGGTGGGGAGGGGTGCTGTTGCAAAGAGGCAAAAGCATTGAGGGTATATTTTCCAGTTCAACTAATCTCCTGCTTATTTATGTGGACTGAATTGTTTTTTATAGTAAGTTTTATTTGAAATTATAATCCTAAAAACAAAGAAAAACTAAAAACAACATCAATCATCAAAAACATCGGGCCTGCTGGGTCAGCCCCCACACCCTTCTTTTTCCATTTATGATAACTTAAAAACATATTTAAATCTATGTAAAGTCCCGTTTCTCTAGCCAGTAATAAAAAGAGTCCCAAGTTTGATAGAAGTCAGTATCTTCTTTCTCCTTCAATGATAAAGTCAGTCTATCCATTTCTGCACAGTCCAGGATCTTTTTTAGGATCAGTTCGTCGGTGGGTGGCTCTTCACTTTTCCAGTACTGAGCAAATGCACTCCTCGCTGCAGTGATTACATGTAAAATCAAGTACTTTCCTTGTTTACTAATATCAACAGGTATAATACCTAATAAGAAGACTTCAGGTTTAAAAGTTAAGGGTTTCTGTAACATTTCCTCAAGCCATTTATGTATTTTAATCCAATACTTTTTCACGTTATCACAAGTCCACCACATATGATAAAACGTACCCAATTTATGTTTACATTTCCAACATTCATTTGACATATTTGGAAACATCTTAGCTAATCTATTTGGCAACAGATACCATCTATAAAACATTTTAAACAAGTTTTCTTTATACGAAGTTTCTAATGTTACCTTAATATTCCTCTCCCATAGCTTTTGCCACACTTCTAATTCAATATTATATCCAAAATTTTGTACCCACATTATCATAGTTTCCTTAACCTGTTCATCTTCCCTTCTCTTATCAAGTAAAAAAATTATATAATCTTTTAATCATTTTCTCATCTGATTTAAGCATCACTTGATCAAACGCTGTTAAATCCTCATAAAAGCCCCACACTTTATAGTCTGTAGCATATCTCGATTGTATCTGCACCTTGTGCCACCAAGAGATATTAAATCCCTGTTCCTGTGTTTCTTGATTCAATTTCAGTCCTCCATCCTTATCCAAAATGTCATCATATCTTATAATCCCTTCAAAATGCAATGCATTTGGATACACAAAAGCTTCCATGGGTGAAAGCCATCTTGGTAATTTATTATACAGTTTTGTCTTTAACTTTTCCCAAACCGACATTAATGACTTTCTAATAAAATGATTTAAGAAACAACCATGTGTCTTACGCTTCTCTTGCCACATAGAAGCGTGCCAGCCCATTTGCAAATCATGCCCTTCGAGATGCAAGATTCTCTTATTTCTTAAAGTTGTCCATTCTTTTAGCCACGCTAAAACAGAAGCTTGGTAGTACAGCATCCAATCAGGGAGACCAAAGCCCCCATTCTCTTTAGCCTCCTGAAGTATTTTTAGTTTAATCCTTGGTTTCTTCTTTCTCCATATAAATCTTGAAATTTGAAATTTAAATCATCAAAAAACTTTCTATCAATTTTTATGGGAAGCATTTGGAATAAAAAGAAAAGCTTTGGTAATATACTCATTTTAGCCAGTGCTGTTCTTCCCAGCCGGGGTAACTGCAAATTAGGATGTGGACTGAACTGTTGATTCATTCCTTAAAATTCACGTGACTTCTTTAAATGGTAAAAGGGCAAGTAGCCACATCAGAGGGATGTTGGCAAAACTTGGCAGCCTTCTCCTTGCTCTTTCTGTGCGCATTCAGGCAGGGAAGTTCGACATCATTCCTACGATGACCACCATAGGCTCTGGGATCGGCATCTTCGGAGTGGTGAGTGTGGATGCTTTGGGGCCATCTCTGCATGGTCCAAAAGAGGATGCGGCTGTCATGTGCTTCCAGGACTCTGCCAGATGGAGTTAAGAGCCCTTTGGCACAGGACGAAGCAGCATCCGTTTTCTGAAGCTTCTGGGAAACTCATGAGCCGCGTGTGGCACAGATATGCCCTGCCTGTGCCTTCTCTCCATCATCCGAGGTTTCCGGGAATACCCTCTTGGAACAGCACTTTAGCTGGACTGTGATGTCCAACAGACCTCTCCCCACTGAGTGAGATCTGTGGGATGGAGCACTGGTCCGAAACTGGTCTCAGAGGAGGCAAAAGATCTCAGATCCAGTTCTAAAGCCATCCAGCAGAGGAAGGAAATTGGGGGGCAGAAGTGGCTGTTCTAGGACATTTATTATGGGAAAGAAGGTTGCCTCCCCACACTCGAGTGCCCAGGGCTCAGACGTCCTCGCCAGCAGAGGCTTAGTCTGCAGTGTCAAGCAGGGCTCCTTATCTACTCCAGATTTTAGTCTAAACTCCCAAGGAGTGACTCATGGTACTATTTCCAAAATAGGTTTGGCACGATGGAACTTCCAAGTTCAGTGTAAAATCCGTAGTGGATAAGCAGCCCCACTGACAGGGAGCCGTCACCTCCCACTTCTCTCCACCAGTTGGAGGCCTTTGCTGCTGAGAACCGTGTCGGTTTTGCTTCCTTCCCTCCCGCAAGAGCTGCACGTGAAGGAGGCAGGCAATGCCGACGGCACTGTGTCCATCCCACCTTGCACCGGAAGGTTTATGGGAGCTATCTGTGGTGCTCAACTCGTCCATCGAAATGGGTTTGCCATCACGGAACACCATGAACAGCTCCTATGAGGCTCAGGATGAAAGCTGGAATGGATGAGGTCCCGGCAGTGGGGAAGCTTCTGCTCCAAGAAGTGGTCGAGAAATTCCTCTCGGAAAGCAATCAGTTCAGCTATTTTCTAGGTGAAGAACAGCTGCCGCTTCAAGACCAGCCAAGGGCATTTACGATCCATGCCCATCTTCCCTGGGAGGGAAGCCATATGTGCTGAAGCCCCATGCCGAAAAAGGAGGAAAGGGGTTATCCAGAAAGAGGGCAGAACAGATGCAGATTTTCCTTAAAAAGTGCACACACTAATGTATATAGCTAGGTGCAAAGCTGGAAAAAATGACTACATTTTAAATTAAAATACAACACATTTCACCCCAGTGCCGAAACTGCTGTGCCTCGCATTCCAGGTGCTGTTAGTTACCAAGGGCAACATCAAGGCCCATCTGCCTGCTCTCCCTTCCAGGCATTCTTGATCTTGAAGCTACACTTGGCCCATGAAATGGGGGGGTCCATCCAGATACTTGATTCTCCTCTGCCTGCCCTTCAAGAGCTTTGGCTATTGGACAAAATAAAAATGACATGAATGAACCAACGGAGAACCACCTTCCATAAAACAGGGCACACTGCCCTCCCGCAGCCCAGGGACTGGTGCATCTTCTCCCCCAGTTCCTCCGAGGTAAATTCGGGAGACCTGCTATTTCCATAGAAGGCAAAAATTCGGGCAGAGTTTAGGGTCCCAGTGAGAAGGACGGAAGCCACTGCTCAGCTGTGCCCCAGCTCTGGCTTTGGCGGGTCTGGGAAACGGTTTCCCCACATTTCAGGCTCTGCTGGTTTGTTTCTTTCTGGCAGGCCTCCGTGCTCTGTGACCTGCTTCTGTTGAATTTCATATCCAACCGGCACTACTACAAGCAGAAGAAATTCAAGAACGCAGAGCTGGATTCCATCAAACCTGTGAGTAGGAGCAAACCCTTTTGCTCCGGGCCACTCTCTTATCCACTTGCTGTGAAGGAACCGAAGAATTCCTTAAAACAGGAATATCAGGCTATCTGAATGGAGGCCTGGGCCTGCCACTGGCCCTCTCAGGCTCTGGGCCGTTCCCACCCATCCTGGCTGCCCGTTGGACCCTCGGAAACCGGAAGGGCTCTTGGAAGGTTCCTCCCGGGGAGAGTTCCTTGCCCTGGGCTGAGCAAGTGCTTTTCCAGGATCAGGGCTATTTCCCCACACCTCTCGGTCCCTTGGCCCGTGCCTGCTCCAGGTTTTGGGGGATCCTTGAGGAAGACCCCCTCCAGGGCTCCCCTCCCTCAGCAAATCCACCTTCTCACTGCTACGGTCAGCAGCTGTTCTGGAAGCTCCTTCCCTTCCTGCACGGAGCTGCTCCTCCTCCCGTGAGCTTGGTCAGAGCAAAGGGTGGAGGAGAACAAGGAGGTGGCAATGGGGGAGATGAGAAGAGTGCCCAGGGACCATCATGCAAAAGCCCAGCTGTGCCCATCCTGCGCCAGTTCCTGGCTCGGTGTCTCCGCTCCTTGGCTCTCCGTGCCACTGCCCAAATCAGCCTTGGCCAGACTCGCTGGCCTGCCTGAAAAGTACATAACGAACCTCTCCATAGGGGAATCTGGATGCCACAGGGAAGAGCCCACCCCTGGGTTTCTGCCCCACAGTGCTGGATTTCTGCGTGTTGGGTTTGCTCCGAGCCAAGCTGTCAGAGAAGCCACCCAACGGATCAAAGATTAAGTAGAGGCAGAAGTCAGTGCTGGGGAGAAAGCAGAAGCTAAGCCGTCCTGGAGCTCAGAGCACCTTGATGCTCAAGGAAGACTAGACCGGGACAGGAAGGCCTCTTCAAAACACAGAAACATAGAGAGCCAGGAGGGTCCCCTCGGGCCATCTAGTCTGACCCCTGGCTCCAGCCAGCTCCACTCATGACATGCCCACCATGTGCATGTCCAGCCTATCCTTGAACACCCTCACTGATTGGGCTTCAACCACCTCCATGGAAGCCTATTCCACACCCTCGGGGTCCTAACTGTCAGGAAGGGCTTTCCAGAATCCAGATGGAACCTGGAATCCCTGAGCTTGGCTCCGCTGGAGCACGTCCTGCCCTCCTCCACAGGGGAAAAAGGTCACGACCCACCTCCTTGTGACACCCCTCACATACCTGCTGTGCTCCTGCCTGTCTGGGAGGATCCAGTGACCAGCCCAGGTGGGCAGAGTCAGTCCCGGCCAAAGAGACCGTCACCGCGAAGGCCCCCGCAGGCCCCTCCATGACTCATACGCAAAGGGAACCCGGTTGCCCCATTGTGAGGCCCACCGTTCCCATTGCTTGCCTAAAATATATTCCCACGGAGGTGGAGATGTCACAAGTCTGAAAGTGGCCAAGCTAGTATCAAATTCAGCTCCGTTCTCCAAGAAGCCTGGAGTGGTAGACACTCGCAACAACTTTGTAGGGTAGGTTGGAAAAGATGGATTTTGTTAAATTGCCTCCCCTCGCTTTCTGCAGATCAACAAGCACCTTCCGTTCCATCTTCTGCTCATGGATGGAATTGAAGTTTTTGCCATTTCCCAAACTTGTTTTCACACACACTTGCACAAATATGCACTTCTAGAAATGTGCAAATCAGCCCCAAGTGCACAGATTTCCCCCAAATGTGCATTGTCGTGCTTTAGCCTATGAGAGCAGGAGAACAGTTTTGGTCAGTGCTATTTTATTTTATATTTCCCATAACAAGACTTACATAGAGTTCCAGAAAGTACCAAAAGAAAATAAAACCAATCCAGAAGTCCATGCAGCTCAGGGAAAGCTAGTCCACTGCAGAAGCCACACTTCAGAGTCATGGAAATCTGCACCCTTTGAATCAGCAGCAGATTTTATAATTTATAACTAATTTTAGAGACCGGACAAATTTTTGATGGAGATTCGAACGGCTTGGATGGGACAGTGACTGATGGGTTTAAATGTGTTTAAATCTTAATATTGCTTGCTACAGGTTGAGGAATGATCCTTGGCACTTTCTTTCCTATATAGTTCTCTCTTTTTATTGTATTTCTGAAAATGAATTCTAAAGGTTTTGAGAGAGAGAGAGAAAAGAATTGGGTGCAGTTTTCAGCATCCCCACTGGGTTAGGCTCAGAGGGAAACTGATGCATTCAAGGCCGCCTCTGAGTTTTGTCCTTCTCAAAGGCGATCTTACAAAGTAGATCTTGCAAGTGCCTTGGTCCCATGTTTTGTTGATCCAGGAGTAAGTCCTGCTTTGTTTTGAGTACCTGGGCACCTGTCCATCCTCTCCCCTCAGATTATGGTCTTGAGATTCCATTTAGTTCTTCTGGTTGCTCTTGATACTCTGATCAAGAGAATCCCTTCTAATTTGGAGTTGTTTTTTGCTTTGCTTTTTTTTGTTTGTCTGTGATATTTTCTCAGGAAAAAGAAGATGCTGTCAGCTCTTTCACGTGTGATTTACAGGAGAAAGAAAAGGTTTCTCAGTGAAATGGTACGTGGGAATACAGAATTTTATTTGTTGAAGAACTGCTAAAAAAAAAAATCTGTCCTCTGCTTTCCTGAAAGTTTTTTTCCCTTGCAAAACAGGATTGTCTTTTTCTGTCTGGAGGTTTCTCTGCATAATGTTTTTAATATGCCACTTTGCTGTTGCTGCTGTTTTGAAATTCTTTGAGGAATTAAGATCTACTCCTTTATACAGGTGTTTTCCCAGAGCTTTTTTGTGTCTCTGCCTTTCTGTGTGTTCCATTAAACAACCACAAGGTGGCACTGTGGTGCAGCAGAATGGCATGAATACAGGTGGGCCCATTTGCTTCCATTCTGCCATTTCCACATAATGTCACCTTCCCTCAATCTAACGATAATAAAAAGCCACAGAAATGGTTTCAAGGTACAGAAGAGTTCCTGGAAGAGCATGGCGTCATATAAAGCACCAGTGATCTTTCATGAGTTAGGAATTACATGCAACAATATAATGCCTTATGTACTGGAACACAGAACAGAGAAGCAGAGCGAGCCAGAAGGGGTCTCCCGGGCCATCTAGTCTGACCCCGGCTCCAGCCGGCTCCGCTCATGACATGCCCACCCTGTGCACGTCCAGCCTTTCCTTGAACACCCGCACCGATGGGGCCTCCACCACCTCCCATGGAAGCCCATTCCACCCCCTCGGGGTCCTAAGTGTCAGGAAGTACTTCCTGGCATCCACCCTAAACCTTTCTTCCCTGAGCTTCATTCTGTTGGAGTGCATCCTGCCCTCCAGTGCAGGGGGAAAAAGTCATGATCCGCCTCTGTGTGGCCCCCCTCTCATGTACCTTCATGTCACCAAAAGGTCTCTGAGTCGCCTCTTCTCCAGGCTCAAGAGACCCAGTTCCCTCAGTCTCGCCTCATACGGCATCCCCTGCAAACCGGCCACCAACCTTGTGGCCCTGCGCTGCACTGATTCCAACCTGGCTGTATCCTTTCTGTAATGAGGGGCCCAGAACTGAGCACAATACTCCAGTTGCGGGCGCACCAGAGTCGTGTAGAATGGTAGTAATACGTCTCTCAATCTAGAAGCCCCTCTTCTGGCTATGCAGCCAAGGGTGGCGCTCGCCCTCTTGACCACCGCATCACACTGCTGGCTCATGTTCAGCCTGCAGTCAACCAGCACCCCAAGGGCCCTTTCGCAAGTGCTGCTCTCCAGCCGCTTGTCCCCTCACCACTCTCCTGTTTTGCATTTCTTCTGGTGCTCTTTCTGTATTTGCTTTGCTATTGCAAGGTGTTTGGGGCTGCTGCCCGCATTCTTCTTTGCACGCTGCCCCTCTGCAGGCATCTCAGCTGCCCATACTTCTGGATCTGAAAAAGCCCCAAGGAAGGAGTTGGTCCATCCCATCTTCCCTTGGGCTTTAACTGATGCGTGGGGAGCCAGGACGGCTGCAGATCTCCCGCAAAATCATTTTCTTGTGGAGTCACCACATCCTGCATCATGGTTTGTCCTTCTAGGACATCGTCACAAAGCACCTAGTCTAAAGCATCCCCAGATTTCAACTTTATGCCTTTTCCAGTTTTTCCCCAACCAAAGATGCTGGGGGCACAAAAGTACCCGGGAATGTCCATGGAAATAATTGTATGGATAACTTTTATGCCCCAAACAAAGGAAGGTTCAGCACAGATCACAACAAGTACCTTTTAAAGCTAAGATTCTTAGCTAAACACTTCAGCAAACAGTATTAAATCCATCAAGGGATGGCTGTGCTATGAATATTTTTTAAAGTTAGCAAGTCAAGTTATTATTCTGCACAGAAAAGGTCAAATGGACCGAGCCCAGTAATTTGGGTTTTCTCACCTGAGGAAACACCTGAAGTTACCTAAACTTGCTAATTGCTGAAGGCCAGTTCCTAGGTCAGGTGAAGCCCTCCTCACAGTGAGGGTGAATTTCAGCCAGAAACAAGACTTTTCATGCGCTGCATTTCTCCTACTTGAGGTACTTTCATCTTCGGTCCAAAATGACCCCAAATGCAGCTGGTGCTAGTTTTTCGTTGAGGCAAGAAGGGAATGAAAGACAGCGAAGGGTGCTGGCCAGCACTGGAGAGATGCCTCTGCCCCGTTCCTGCTTTCCAAGCCCCTCAGAGACAACTGCTGGAAGGCAGCCTCGGTTGACAACAGGTGGGCCAAGAGAGGCCCTCCAGCAGGTGGCATGGTTTTAAGTGGTGTAAGCTCAGCACCTTGAATTGGGCTTGGCAGCATTTGGGCAGCCAGCGTGAGTGAGCCAGAACTCATGTTTGGACCTTCTGCCCATTGGATCATGTTTTCAGCAAAGTGCTGCGTCAAGGAGAGCCGTCTCCTTTGAGCGTGATGGATTTCCGGGCACTGCTGATCCGGTGAAGTGCGCAAGGTCCAGAGAGAGAGCGTGCATGGATTTCTGCCTCCAAGATGGACCCCCGCTTGCCCACACTTCTCTCTTTAACCATTGATGGCCTCTGCTCAAATAAGCTTGCCAGGACTCTGTTGCACAAAGGTTTTTAAAATGGCACCAAGCCCTGATCCATGTTAGAGATGGAACCGCACTTGATCTGCAGGGGAAAAACTTCACCGCTTGTAGCAAAATGCAGCTTTCCCCTTGCTGCCTTTTGTGAGCTAATGCTCTCTGGTGCTTAAATGGCTGCATGTTTTTTTTTAAAGCATTTTGTTTGTGTTATTGTTAGCTGCTTGGGCTCTTTTGAACTTAAGAGGAAGAACAGAGAATTAGATCAACTGACCACCGAAACATCAGCTGGGGCAATTTCGATCAGGAAAATGGCATGAAGGACAAGTATAAACCTCCACAGTTTCTCCACGCCTCACCTTGCTTAACACTGTTCCAGCACTGCAGTTCTCGGCAGCTGGTTTCCAGATGTTTTATAGAGAAGTAGTGGGGATAGCCAATCATGGGCCTCCATGGTTCATCCCTTCAGCTGATCTTTGCTTGGTTTTTGGCGTGAGAAATGCCAGCCCTGGCACAATTAACAATGGTAGATCGTCCTTTAATGAGTCTCTCTCTCTCTCTTGTATTTACAGAAGTCATACACTAAGCATAAACCCTGCCTCCTCTTCCTTCCTCTTGCAATGATCCTGGACTTTTATCAACCCATCCCTAAGCAAACAGCTGTAGAATTTATACTTGTGCACGTTGGCGTTCCATCCTTTCTAGGAACTGGGGAGAAATGGTTTTGCAGAATTGCTCAAAGTTTTCAGCTCGGAGCGTCTGAATGAGGGAACAGACATTTTAGGAGCAAAGAGAAGCCTGGAATTGGCGTAAACCACAAGATGGGAGCTGTCCGGGATGCAATTGTGGTGGTCTTTGGAATTCTTAGCTTGGGCACCAAGCAGAACCGGAAAATGCACGCAGCACGTGGTGAATCTTCTTAGGGTTATGCTCCCAATCCAGCCAGGTCATACTTGGTTTCCATCAAACATCTGGAGAAAACAGCAGCCACTAAGCTGTTGCAATTACTTGCTGGGTGAGACTTTCAGCTGGCTTGCACGGCAATGCAAAATGATCACTGTAACTTTTTCCAAACCTAATCCCAAACTAAAATGTTGTTTGCTGAAGGAATCACTACATTTCTGAAGTATGAGATGGGGTTCATTCTGCCCCTACCCTACAAAATTTATACCTTTCAAAAACTGCTTTTATTTCTGATGGGGAAAGCATGCAAAATTGCATGCATTTGCATCAGTGTGCAGAAAAATGCATCCATTTAGGTAAAATGTGCAAAAAATGCAGGTTTTTTTAGGGCATGAAGATACGTACCCATTTTCATGCAGGCTAAAGTGAAAAATAAAATCACAATTTGTTGTGGCATTTGGGACACAGTGACTGAGGAAAATGGGGAAGATGAGTGGAACGGAGGTTTGTATGTCTGTCTTCTTAGCTTTTGCAGGGGGCATGCAAAGAGCGCCAGAGTGGGAGCATAATTTCCTACACCTGGAGTTCCTCTATCATCCGTTCCAGGCCCCCCAAAGGCCGATAGCCCAAGACACTCCAAAGGGTCCCAGCTAGTGAAAGCTGGCCCTTGCTTCCCAGCGCAACAAGCATCTCCATCTCTTTCATTCCACAGCATCCATTGCTGCTCCTGCTGTGTGAACTGGGGAAGGATTAGGCTTGGAAAAGGACACTTCCAAAGAATAGAATTTATTTTAAAAGCAGAGAAATAAAGCTCTAGTTTTGGTACTACCTCATTTTGCTTTACTCTGTGATTTTCCCTTCTAGTGTCTACCTTTTAGCCATGGCGGTTTGGTATGTTACTGGGTAAGGGTTTCCCCAAATCCGCAAATTTCTTCTTAAATGAGAAGAACCAGAGATTTTAGAAAACAGGTTGTGGGAGGAAGTGCAGTGGAGGTCTACATTAAATGCAGGACATATGGCCAGTCTTCAGAATTTTGTTTCTCTCGGGGCTTCTCTCACTGGTAGCTGTCCGTGAGCTCACAAGCATCTGGCATTGGTCTTGATCCACACCAACACAGCAGGATCTCTCCGGGTTCCAAGCAGAGGTCATTCCTAGAACCTCCCGGACGTGTTGGGGATTTATCTTCTGCCTAGCATTGTGTAGGAATCTGGTTTGGAGTGAGAAAGCGTCAAACCTGCTCTGCTTGGCTTCTCAGGCCCCAGCCTGCATCCTTTTGCCCCAGGTCCACCTCACGTTGAGTGTTCATGAGGGTGGCCAGCAGGAAGCAAGTTCTACCTGCAGGCTTTGTGTACCTCACACAAAGAATTGTGTACGTTGTGTGCATTGTGCAAATGAGCCTCTGGCATTCCCAAGTGTTGGAGGACTTGTTTTCGGTTTGGCACACGTCGTAGCTGGGGCCAAGTGTGGGAAAGATGCCCAAAGAAGCTTGACTGGTCCAGCTACCCCGGGAGGAAAGATTAGCGGATGGGGTGCTTTTGCTTAGGAAAAGTGGTGGCTTTCACTTAAACAAATTTGTGGAGAACAATAGAGGCATGGCTAGTGATGCTTACCTCCTTTTTTCCTTTTTTATTTTTATGGATAAAAGGATAACATAGAAACATAGAAACAGAGCGAGTCAGAAGGGGCCTCCCGGGCCATCTAGTCTGACCTCTGGCACCAGCTGGCTCCGTTCACGACATGCCCACCATGTGGACGTCCAGCCTATCCTTGAACACCCGCACCGATGGGGCCTCAACCACCTCCCGGGGAAGCCCATTCCACACCCTCGGGATCCTAACTGTCAGGAAGTGCTTCCTGGCATCCAGATTGAACCTTGGTTCCCTGAGCTTCGCTTAGTTAGAGCACATCCTGCCTTCCTCTGCAGGGGAGAACAGGTTCCTATGCATCTCCATGTGACATCCCCTCACATACCTGCATGTCGCCAACATATCCCCTCTGAGTCTCCTCTTCTCCAGGCTGAAGAGACCCAGTTCCCTCAGTCTCGCCTCATACCCCATCCCCTGCAAACCGGCCACCAACCTTGTGGCTCTGCGCTGCACTGACTCCAACCTGGCTATATCCTTCCTGTAATGAGGGGCCCAAAACTGAGCACAATACTCCAGTTGCGGGCGCACCAGAGTCGAATAGAGTGGTAGTAACACCTCTCTCGATCTGGAAGCCACGCTTCTGGCTGTGCAACCAAGGGGGACGTTTGCCCTCTTGACCACCGCATCACACTGCTGGCTCATGTTCAGCCTGCAGTCAACCAGCACCCCGAGGTCCCTTTCACAGGTGCTGCTCTCCAGCCACTTGTCCCCTGACCTGTACTTATGACACCCATTCCTATGCCCCAAGTGCAAGACCTTGCACTTATCCACATTGAACACCATCCTGTTGTCTCCTGCCCACTTCCATAGTCTGTCCAGATCCTTTTGGATCTGGAGTACCTGCTCCTCAGTTGTGGCCACTGCTCCAGTTTTAGTGTCGTCTGCAAATTTGATCAGCAGACTGTTCACCCCTTCTTCCATGTCGTTAATGAAAAGATTGAACAGGATCGGCCCCAGGACAGAGCCCTGGGGGACCCCGCTTGTTGCTGGCCGCCATCCTGATGATTCCCCGTTAATGGCTACCTTCTGCTTACGGTCAGTCAACCCTGCCCTAATCCACTGGACAGTGCTTTGGTGTATCCCAAAACTCCTCAGTTTCTCCACCAGGACATCATGGGGCACTTTGTCAAAGGCCTTGCTGAAATCCAGGTATACCACATCCACTGTATCCCCTCCATCCAGCCATCTCGAAACCTTGTCATAGAATCCCACAAGGTTTGTCTAGCAGGACCTGTTTTTGTGGAAGCCGTGTTGTGTGGCTGCCAGCCTCCCTTCCCTATCTAGCATCGCTAGATCTCTCTCTATTATGAGGCTTTCCACTGTTTTTCCTACAATGGACGTAAGGCTAACCGGTCTATAATTCCCCATGTCCTTTCTAATACCCTTTTGAAAATTGGGACCACTGACACCACCCTCCAGTCCTCTGGAACTTCACCCGTTCTCCACGAGGTCTCAAAAATGGAGGCCAGCGGGCGTGAGAGAGCCCCTGCCAACTCTCTAAGTACTCTCAGGTGTAACCCGTCAGGGCCTGGTGCCTTTGTAATGTCCAATGCCCTGAGGAGCCCCTCGACTTCAAGGGGGTTGACTAATCTGTGCCCCTAAGTCCCTGGCCTCATCTAATCTCCTATGCGGATCTCCCCCATCCTGCTTTGGGGAGAACACAGAGGCAAAATAGTCATTTAGCATCTGTGCCTGTTCCCTCATATCAGTCACTGGATCTCCTTCCTCCTTATTTAGTGGTCCCACCACTTGTCTCCCCTTGCTTTTCCTATTTACATGCTGAAAGAAGCCCTTTTTGTTGCTCTTGATATTCTTGGCAAGTCTCAGCTCCTAATCAGCCTTAGCCTTGCGAAGAATCCTTCTGCAACGGGCCTCCTCCTCCTGGTATACCCTTTTGTCTGTTTCCCCCAGTACCCATTTCCTGTGGTGGTTCCTCTTTCGTCTAATCCCTCTAACCACCTTCCTTCGCATCCATGGCAGCACTCTCCTCCGCCTCCCCACCATACTGACTAGAGGTATCATCAAGGCTTGCGCCTCCAAAACCTCCCCTTTGAGTGCCATCCACCCCTCCTCAACTCACTTGCCTTCCAGTAACCTATCCCAGGATTCTTTCCCCAGTCTGGCCTTCAATAGCGAAAGTTGGCCCTCTTGAAGTCCCAGCTTCCAGTGCTTGACCTGTTGCACGTCCCCAGACCCCTGATCTCAAAGCAAAGGATGGAGTGATCACTCGCATCCAGAGCTCCCCTAATCTGTACTTCACTGCAGTTACTCAGATACCCTAATCTGTACTTCATAAAGAAAAATTAATATGAAAGAGATACCAAGGGACCTTACACAAAAATTACATATAGCACTATGTGTGGGAAATTACACAAAAAAATCAATATTTATTGTTACTTCTATCAATTTTATAACTACAATTTAGATTTAATACTTGGTTATTACAAAAAAGCATTATCATGGGTTTCAAGTAAATAATAACTCACCTTATATCCACAAACCTACCAGCAATTAATAATTGAATTTTCCTTTTTTTCCCCAGATAAAACAATATAATACAGTTAAATTCATAAATCAATTATATTAATTTGATGGTTGTGTACATAATACTTAATAGCAACACTCCCCATTGCTAGATAAAGGATATATAATAGACTTTCCATTTAGCATAACATACTTTAACCGGTCTTCTACATATAGCTGGTTTGTTAATGTATCAGCTCGGTCATCCTTATATAAATTCTATTTTTTCTCTGAATTGTCAAGTAAAATATGTATAGTAAGGTTTCCATTTAGCATCAAATTCTTTGGCCGGCCTTCTATTTATATAGATGGTTAAGTCTGCCATCATTGAATGCTCTGCTAATTTATTTTTCCAATCTTCAGTAGTCAGGCAGTTTTCTGCTTTCTGTTTTGTTGTGACCGCGACTCCGGTTGCTGCGGCAGTTGCTGGGGAACAAGGGTGAGAGTCCAAGTTCCCTCCCCTTTGCTAAGCAGGTTTCTTTTTTGGCTGGACTTTTCTGGAAGGAAAGTGCGGTTGCGGAACCAGGCGTCACTTTCCCTCTGCCTCCCTGTCAAAGGGTCTGGTCCTTGGGAGAGAAATGAAGGGCTCGTCGCTGCAAGATTAGATGGAGCCAGCAGGGGGCGCTCCAGTGAAAACTTGCGCTGCGTTTTAAACTGTTCTTGTTCCTAATCAGGTTACTTTCCAGAGAAAAACCGGCTTCCACCAGGCGAACTTGCGGGGGGTTGGGACTTGCATGAGTCACACTTGCACGCAGGCAGAACGACAACCACGTCTTGGACTGGAGGGGACACTGCGGGACTGGCCACTTCGGGCTCTGCAGGCAACTGCTCTTCGGCTTCATGGCCTCGTGCGTGCCCCTGTTTGCACAAAATCGCTAATATGCCTAAAATGAGCAAATATTTTCATACTTTCCTCTGTGGGGAGATCTGTGCTTTTTCGATCGGTGCTTTTTATTTTGTGCATTTTTCTTGGGAAGCTGATCCACTGTGGAATCCGTGGAGTAGACTTGCGACGCTCGTGGCTCAGCTGTTGCAGATTTCTCTGGCCACCCGAACAGAAGCAGGCCTGTTTTCGGGGGCGGGCCAAACCGTTTTGCAGACTAGAGCTGGCTTCCTTGCTTCTGAACCCCTCACTGGAGTTATTCAGATACCCAAACTGGTGGGCTTCTTTCCGAAGCGCGGTCAGTGCCAGCCTGGAGCATCCCAACTGTGCCGTTTGGCAATTCCATCACTGGAACTGGCAGAGCTGTTTCCAGCTGCCTGGGGGAAATGTCCAGGGAATGGGGTGTGAAGGAAGCTGGAATTCCGGCAGGAAATGGCCTGGTACAACTCTTTTTCTCCCCTCCAAGGCCCAGTTGAGACTTCAAAGTGCAGGTGGTACGGTCCTTTCCATGCCACCTGTGAGCAGACTTTACCTTTCGAGCCCCAGCTTTTGTAATAGCATTAATAAACACGAAAAGCAAATGCAATGAAATGAATTGGAGAGTGTCAAATACACTCAGACGTGTCCAGCCTTCTTTAACTCCTAAAAAAAAAAACCTGCTACGGATTTAAAAGAGAGAATTAAGAAATGTTGGTAGGTCAAGTTCTCCTTCCTGTTTCTAAATCTCCCCTTGACGTTCTTTTTTGCTTGTGAGTCATAGGCAGAGTTAGACTTACTAGAAAACCAGTTCAGAAGTCTTTTGTGCTAAGGCATTGGATTAAAAAATACTTCCAATAAATATGGAAATGTAGAAGATAGCTCATGAGACTGTATTGCTGGGAAAGGTTCGTGGTAAGCATGTGGGTGAGAAGCACAAGTCTGGACAGAGCTCTAGCTGAGTAGCTTTCCTCCTCTTGAGTCTTTTGCCCTGTTCGCCAAATACCCAGTTTTTAAACAGCCTTTCCAAGGGTTCTCCCTGAATCATACGCTCCATCCTGACAAAATCTCGTCACTTTCCAGATATTCTGGAAAGCAGGCTTGCAAATGAGTCACCGGCTGCAGAGACAAGTTGGGAGGGGAACGTGGAAAATATGAATGAAGGAAGGGGCAAGAGACAAGGAGGCTGCTGAGCTCTGTTTATGCCTCTGGCTGGGAAAAAACTGAGCAGGGAGCTGCAGGTTTCCGGGAGATTTTGGGGAGACAGGAAAACACATACAAAATACTGACAGGAAAGGGTAAGCCCTTTGGGTTCTAGTATGAGCAAAGGGGGAGAAAAATCTGGCAGAGGTTAGAATTGTCACTTGCAGGCTTTGGGGTTGAATATGGGCTGGAAGGGATTCAAATAATTTATGGCTGCATTGCAGGCGGAATGCAGACTAGATGGTGCGAAATTCCACTTTCGTGGAATAAATCTTGTTTTTCATATTCCACTCAATGGAGAAATAACGTTTTCTTTAAAAATGCTTGATTTGTCATTGTTCTGGGTGTAGCTCCCCTACCCAGAGCCTCTACAAGCTTCCCTGAAATTTGGCATCCCAGATGGTTTTGGACTACAACCCCCATTGTCCCCAACCAATGGCCAGGCTGACTGGCACTGTTGAGCATTGTAGTCCTACAACATCTGGGAACCCAAGGTCAGGAAAGGTGTGTCAGTCTCTCAAGAGAGGATGTGTATTTTGTCTCTGGTGCAAACCATCTGTTCCTCTTCCCTTAAAAGCTAGTAAAATTAAGGTCCCTGGGGTTTTGAATCACGGGCCTATTTAAGAAGGAAAGCACAAGGTTAGACCATGTGGGAGAGAAAATTCATTTCTACAGGTTGCTGCAACTCTTACCCCCAAATTAAGCAGGGTGCTAGTCCTCATGGTTTTAGATTTAAGTAGGAATGCAGGAAGTAGCTTCACAGCAAGTCAGTTTTCTGCACAGCCTGTTCTCAGACCCTCATTATTATTATTTATTTAAAACATTTCTATTCCTCCCCCATCGCAACAAAGCCCCGGGGCGGCTCACAAAGGCCTGGAGCACTCCCTTATGAGCTCGTGAGCCCCATTATGGGACAGTGCAGGTCCTTCAAAGTCCAGAGAGACCCTACATAATGATCAAAAGAACAGCAGGTAGTGGGGCCAGGGGGAAACAGGCCCTGTAGCAATACCTGGGTTGCCAGGGGAGGGCCAGTGTGTTGTACTGGTTAGCGGGTTGGGCTGGGGACTTGGGAGATCTGGGCTTGAGTCCCCGCTCAGCCATGGAGCTCACTGGGCAACTTTGGGCCAGCCACAGACTCTCAGCCTGATCTACCTCACAGAGTTGTCGTGAGGTTGGCGTGGAGGAGACCTCAGGACACAGAATCATAGAATAGTAGAATTGGAAGGGGCCATGAAGGCCAACAACCCTCTGCTGTTGCAGGACACATACTGGATCATATTTAGCTTGCTGTGTGCAACAACTCCGAAGTCTTCCTCATTTGCAGTACTGGTCAGCTTTGTATTCTCCATCGTGTCTTGATGCGCTCAGTTGCTTTTTCCTAAGCGAAGGACTCGGTGTTGGTCCCTTCTGAATCTCATTCTCTTGCTTTCCACCCATCATTCAAGCTTATCTAGATCAGTGGCTTTCGACCACCAGTCCAGGGACCAGCGCTGGTCTGCCAGGGGTTTCCTGCCAGTTTGTGGGGTGGGCCGTATCCTGCTCTCGGTGAACTGGCATGGGGACTGGCTGTGCTCCACCACCTCTCCTGCAGTTGGCATCCTGAGGGGTCACACTGGTGGGAGAGACATCTTGGTGGGAGCTGACTGGGAGACATGCCATGCCGATGTTGGTATTTCGTTCTATTGCTGGCATTTTTTGTTGCTTGTTTCTGGCTGGAGAATTTTCATATTTTTTTAGTATTGTGTTTGGAAACTAATATGCAGAATACTGTATTATGTATATGGTGCTTTTTGTTTTTGCCTGGGTGGTCTCCGAGTTGGTTTTCCTGTTTTCGCCACTCCCCTGCTCTGAAAACGATGAAAACTGCTGGTGTAGATGAAAGATCGTTACTGCTGCAAGGATTCTCCTTGCGAGAGGAAAAAAAGGCAGAGTAAAAATCCAATGTAATAATATTAATAAGACTGTGGCTGACCACAATGGGTATCTCATGCCACAAAATCCTGTCTTATCCGTTTACAATATGGGGTATCTGATGGGGCATGAGCATGGCTACAGTTTCCTTCTCAATTATTATAATTTTCTACATTAAAAATGTGCTTGTTTCAAAGGCTTAGCTTCAGGCCATCAGAAGTAAACATTTCATTCCTGTAGGGATCATAAAATCCAAGATTCTAGAGTTGGAAGTGGCCAGGAAGCCATTGGGCCAAACCCCCTGCTCAGTACAGGACTCCTAGCTGAACCATCCCTCTCGGACAGCTGTCGGGTTGCATCTTGAGTGCCTCCTGGGTGGGAGAGCCCACCACCTCCCTTGGTCTTTGGTTTCACTGTCATACTCTCTAAATATCAGGAAATTTTTCCTGATGACCAGCTGGAAACTGGCTTCCTGTAATTGAGCCTGTTATTCCATGCTCTGAACTCTTGGGATGATGGAGAAGATTCTGGCCTTCCTCTTTGTGGCAGTCTTTCAGGTACTTGTAGAGGGCTATCCTTTCTCCCCCCAGTCTTCTCTTCTTATGCTAAACATGCCCAGCTCTGTCCCTCTCCTCTCCTCTCCATGTATCAGAAATGCAGAAAAAATGTAGAACCTGAAATGGTGGTTGTGGGCTGGAGAGAAATGGGAATGCCATGCTTTGCAACAGAAGGGGGCAGAGGAGTCCTAAGTCTAAAATTACTTAGCAGCATCCCTCCACCCCTCCAGAATTTCAAGCTGGAGTCTTTTTCAGTTCTACCTGGAGATGCCAGGGACTGAACCTGGGACTTTTGCGAATCTTTGCTGCTGTATAACTAATGAACTGCTTCTCTTCTCTTAAAAACAAAGGTTCCAGTCTTCATGGTTTTGCATAATAGGCAGGTTTAAGTGTGAATGTGAATGTGAGAAGCTGCCTTATACCAGCTCAGATCAGGTGGCAGAGAGAGAAAATATGTGTACATGCTTCTACAGCCTTGTATTTAAAAATAAAGGTTTTAGTCCTCATGATTTTGATTAACAGGCAGACTGAAGAAGGAGCAAAGGGAACCCCTTTATATTTATTAGTTAATTCTTTAAAGCATTAATATCCGAGTCTCGGGACGGCATAGCAACCAGACCATGAAAGAGGGAAGAAATGTATGTGCATAGGCCACGTACAAAGTAAGGTTCTAGTCCTCCTGGTTATGAATGCGGGACAGATTTAAGCAGGGACGTGAGCCTGACGTAATACCAGGGCGGATCATGCGGGGGAGAGAAAGTGTAGGCGCACAGGCGGCTCTAGCCTAGCCCCAAGAATGAAGTAAGGCTCTAGTCCTCGTGGGTTGGGACACCGAGCCGCTTTCGGGAAGGGCCGGCCAGGCCCAGGCGCTCCCGCGCGCCGCCCAATAAGGCTCGCCGGGCGCCGCCGGCCGCCAATCGCGCGCGCGCGCACGCGGCCCGGGCGGGGGGGGGGGGGCGCACTGCGCTGCGCACTGGGGGCGGCGCGGGTTACTTTTGTTCGCGGCGCTGCCGGCGAGAGGCACGCTGCAGAGCGCCTGGAGGAGGAGGGGGAGCAGGAGCAGGAGGAGGAGCAGGAGAGGAAGGCCGCCGGGCGGGCCGGCGGGCGCCTCCCGGCAGGGCTGGCCAGGTGAGCCGCTGCGCGTCGGGCGGCGCCGCCGCCGCTACCTGGGCGGAGGAAGAGAGGCGGCTCTCCCCGGCGGGCCCTCTGCACGGACAGGCGGGTGCCGGGCTGGCGCGCCCCTCCCCTCCCGCCCCGCCCCCGCGCGGCTTCCCCCGCAGGTGGGACGTTCACCTGCCCGCGCGAGAGGCGCCCCCCCCGGCCGCCGAAGGGGCCGCCGCGTATGCGCGAGCCCGGCCGGCCCTCCGGCAGGCGAGGAAGCCAGACCGCCCCGCCCGCCGAGGTGACTGGATCGGTCCGCGGGGCTGGGCGAAGGGCAACCGAGGGGGAAGGAGCGGGTGCCTTTGAGCTGCGAGCCTCGGAGCGCGTACAGAAGGCTTCTCAGGTATGCCTCTGAGCGTGTGTAGAACGCTTCTGGCTTTCCCTCAACTGCAGTGGCTCTTCCTTGCCGCGCAGGGCTGGATAGGAAGGAGAAGGCTCGGAGCCCCCTGGTATTTTGGGAATGGCACCATGTTGAAAGGAAGGGATTTCCCAAAGGGGAAGGCGCAGGGGCCCTCACCGCGTCCCCTTCCTTCTCTACCCACACCCCGCAGGCCGGGTTGGAGCGGGGCTGTTTGCCCCTATGGGCACGGTCATTATGGCATGTCCAGCCCTGGGCTCCAGTGCAGCAGACACCTGAGCAGAAGCTCCCCTCCAGGTCCCCTCCTCGGGATGCGTCTCCAGGGCCGTGGAGGAATGCGGCAGAGCCACGGGGAGCGTGCTGGCCGATCCCCTGCTTGCATCCCCAAAAGCAGTGCATTGTTTCCGTCTTTTCCTCCATGATGGGGAGAATAAAAAAGCAGGGAAGAAGTGGTGGGAACACCCCGGAGGGAGGTTGCTGGCTGGGCACCCTCACCCCTGTAAAATTGTGTGTTTGAGGCTGGGTAAACGGTGGTCTCCAAGCCTGTTTGCTGTGGCATAAGCCGCCAGTGGCTGAAGCCTGTTTTCTTGGATGACTTTGGCAGGCTAAACTCAAGGTCACGTGGGGTCTTGGTGCGCACCCGCACCGTTGGCCCCCAGTGATTGTGTGTGTCTTTGAGGAGCCGGTGTGTTTGTGGCAACTGGTGAAAGCCACGACTGTCTTTGAGCCGTACCTTGCAGGGTTCTGGTGAGCTCACGGAGGGTGCGCTAAAATACAGGCATACTAAGTCATCCAGACTAATCGGGTGCCTTTCCACATCAGCCTCCTTGAGCCAGGTGTCCTTCAGGTGTGTTGGACTACCAGTAGCCCATTGGAATAGGAGGGCACCTGGCTGAGAATGCCTTCACTGTTGTCTGTGCAGAGGGTATCCCCAAAATGGATGTTCAGTTTTCCCCAGTGGGGAGATGGGGGACCCCCTCCCTGCTGGAGTGGGCTTTTTGGAGCAAATGTTTCATCTTAGAGCACCGCCCCCCCCCCGGGTTGCACTCTTGGATTCTTGTTCTGTTACCCATAGTGCATAAGCAGGTGAGTGCAAAATACCTTTCTTGACACCTGCCAGTGCAGTAGCACCCTAACCTAAAGCCCGACCACCCCCACACTCGCAGGGGTCGTCCAAATAGGATCGCTCTGGCAGGGGTCAGCTCCAGCCAGTGGCCAGACTCGCTCAGCACCGTCTTTCAGGGACCCTCCTGCCCCCTGAGCAGATGCATGGCAAGGCGCAGAGGGAAAGATGGATGACGGCAAACCAGTAAAAGTTTGATCCAGAGAAGGGGGTGGAGGATTTTTTTTTAAGGGAGGCACCCTTGTTGTTGAATGAGCTCCTGGAGAGGCTCATCCAGGCCTTTTTGGCCTTTAATCCTGTTGCCCCCACCCTTGATGCACAGAAGTCTTGAATCTAGACTTATGCACATGAAGGGCCTGGTGGAGGTGTGCTGACAAATGCCCCAGAGAAGGTCGCCCAATGATGACCTCAGGGTCCAGGTTTTGGGACGTTTGGAACGAGGCCTAGATAAAGGGAGAGGAAAGCAAAGCAGCTGGCGTGCCAGAGATAAAAGCAGATGTCCAGTTCTCTCTGCTCTGCACCTCCTTTTCCCTTCCCCGCTCTGAGGTGCGTTTCTGACCTCTGGGAAAGCAGCCAGATGCAGGGGAGGTGACACCTGGACCTTGGCCTGCGGAGTCTCAGCTCCCAGGTAGTAGGATCTCCTTTGGGCCCCTGAGGCTGCATTGGAAGAATCGCACCCACATTTTCTGCTCTAACTTGTTAACGGTATTTTCAGTTTTTGCATTGCTGCCAGGTTCTTCTTTGGCTTGTGCTTTTATTTCTGCTGCATGTTTATACTTTCCAGTCCCTTTGTATGTTGCATTTTATGGTTTTAATTGTCACAAACCTCCCTGAGAACATCTGACATGGGGTGTGATAGAAGGGTAATAAATATATACATGCAAAATAAAGGCATCTCCTGGTTTGGGTCGACTGGGGCTGGGTTCCCCCAGTGGACCAAGCATGCTTCTTGGGGTTCTCTTGGACTTGGTGCCATTTGAGGGAGCCTCCGGGCAGGCATTCTGGGGGAATCTGCTACCATCTGCGCATCTCTGTCCAGGGAAGCCAGCTGCCCTCCTGCTAGTCATGTCCCCATTACATTCCAAATACACTGGTGCAATATGCGCGCTCTATAGACAGATTGGAAATGGGTGCGCAATCCAGCCATCCGGCCACTTCCAGTGGCTGATGAGCGCACAGAGCACTGATTCTATGCTGGCTCTCCAGGCATTTTGGGGCCCAGTTTAAAGTACTGGTGGTCACTTTTGAAGGATAACCAGATCCGTGGGCACAAGAGACAGGGCCTTTTTGCCATGGCCCCTCCTGAGGGAATGCTCTTCTGCCGGAGCGGCGCCTGGTTTGCTCCCTGACTGTTTCTCTATGGCCCTGCAAGAGCTTCATGTTTAGCTGAACAGCCAATCTCCGCTTGGTGTGTTTTAGTTTTTAAAGGTTGCAAATAGTGTTAGTTTGTATCAGGTTGGGGGGTTTTGTGTTTGTGTTGGGTTTGTCAGTTTAGTTGTTAACTGCCTTGAGAGGGTTCTTGCTTGGAAAGCCTTCTGAAATAAATAGCCGAACAAATACGCCGGCGAGCTGCAGTCATGAAATGCAAGAAGAACCTGTGTTCTTTCCATGAAATTGCAGCTGCAAGTTCTCGGGAAACAGGGAGGGGAGCTCCGACTGATGGTCTCACGATCTTTCTGGATTTACAACTTAAATTTATTTTCTGGATGTAAGTTGAACCCTTCAGTGGGAGGAAGAACCTGCTCTCCATTGAGTCCATGGGTATTTTAGCCTTGCCCATCTGGAAGGCACTGACTGGGGGAGGCTGGTTTATGCAGGTTTAAACAGAGAAATTTCCTACAGATTTTAGGATTCCTCTAGCCGGCCATGCTGAGTGGAGCATACTGGGAATTGTTGGTGTTCTTTCTGTCCAAACATGGATAGGATCTTTTGGATGTAGATTGGGGGTCTCCTGTTTTGAACCCCCCACTCAAACACTTTTTGGGGTGAGCCTGGGTCAGTCCTTATTTTTCAGCATAACCAACCCCGTAGACTTGTGAGGATGAACAGTCTTAAATCCTATGGAAGAAGAAGACGATAAAAACCTGATTCAACTCTCATTCCTCATGACTCGCCTTTATCCCTCCTTTCTGTCTGTCAGGTAGCTTAACCCTTCATTCATCTTATTCTGCAATAGCACCGCAATCCTCATTAATCAGAAGTTCCATTCAATTCAATGGTGCACTCTCTCCCAAGTAAATGGATCTAGAACTGAGTCTGAATCTGAGTCTTTAAAGCAGGGGTGGGCAACCTGGGGTCCTCCAGGGATTTTGGCTTACCACACCCATGACCCCTGGCCTTTGGCTGTGACTGATGGGAGTTGTAGGCCTCTAGGGCTTCTAAATCCTGATCCTGATAACGTTGCTTTAAAATTCACAGGTTCAGTCTCTACACTGTCAGAACAGGAAATTTCAGGGAGGGAAGGGCAGAAACCCTTTCAGGCTCAGGCTGCATGAATTTTGGAGGTGCCCCATGGGGGGCATGTGCCAGTGGAGCCTGGGGCCGAAGGCGCCATGACGCAGGCCTGAGATACCCAAAATGTCAGCCCATCTGGGCACAAAGCTCTTTTCTCCGGTAACGAAGCCTTCGGAGAGCCGTTCCCATCTTCCCGAACAGGGAAAAATGTCACAAAAGCTGTGTGTGTGTTGTGAGGGGGGGTGAGTGTGCAACAATTGTGCGAAAGGCATGGCTCCCGCCTCGCAAACTGTCGCACCTTGGACTGTGCACTCAGGTGGACACACAGGTGCGAACAGGCCCCGTTCATTCGATCTGCCATTTTGTAGATTTCCACCAGCTTGCAGTTCATGGGAAATTATCTCCTCTCGCATCTGGTTTTCTTCCTCTGGCCACATCCCTCCTTCCTGCCCAATGCAGCCCCTCGAGACGATTCCATTAGCTTCATTCGTGTACGTTTGTGTCGCACTGGACTGCGGCTAATATTTGGATTCTGGAATCATCTTCAGGGCTGCTCTTTTTCTCCACCCTTCCCCTATTCCAGAATATCAAATCCGGTTGGAACGCCACACGCGCCCTTCGTTTTTCCACACTGCAGCTTCGCAGCACTCCTGGCATTGTTCGCAGCACACACACACAAATGGATCATCTGGTGTGTCTAATCATGAGTTTTCCACCTGGAGACAGTGCGTCTCCAAAAGTTGGTTTAGCCAGCACTTAATAAAACTAAGCCAGCATGAAAGAGGAAGGAAAGTTTCAAAATTTCCCTCAGTGCTTTCTGGGTTGCTAACTAAAGCTTTCCGTGCTGTTTAGTGGTTTCTGGCCAAAGGCCTGAGGGCTTGTAGTCTTCTTGCAACACCATACTGCCCAAACTTGTAGCTGCAAAGTCCTCCCCGCCTGACAAGAAAAGGGTGTGTGTAAGAGAGGAGCATGCATTGACTGTCCAAGAAACACGTGGGGTGGGGGGGGGTCGTTTTTACGGCATGTCTCCTAATTTAGAAGCACCTTCAGTCAATGCAGTGATCCATGGGGTGGGCATAGAGATGGCTTCTAACTCTTTCCAGATGTCTGGACTACTCTACCCATCGGGCCCAGCCCGTATGGCCAAGGGACAGAGTGATGGGAGATGCAATCCTGCAATATCTGGGAAGCAGCATCTTATCACAGAATCATAGAAGAGTAGAGTTGGAAGGGGCCATGAAGGCCATCGGGTCCAACCCCCTGATCTTGCAGGACTCCAAGTTACACCATCACATTCAGGAGGCTGCACAGTTTCTTTTGAATGCCTCCAGTGTGGGAGAGCCCCCCACCTCTCTGGGCAGCTGGTTCCACTATCGTGTTGCTCTGACCGTGAGGAAGCTCTTCCTGATGCCCAGCCTGGATCCGGGTTGTCACAACTTGAATTGATTCTTCCGTGTCCTGCATTCTGGCATGAGCAAGAAGAGATCTTGACCTTCCTCTTTGTGGCAGCCTTTGAGGTACTTATGGAGGGATATCATGACCCCCATTATCTTCTCTTCTCAAAGCTGGACATGCCCCGTTCTCTCAGTCTCTCCTCACAGGGCAGTGTTTGCAAACCCTGGATCATTTTGCCCTCCTCTGGACCCTTTCTTATTTGCCTGCATTTTTCTTAAATCTTGGTGCCCAGAACTAGACACAGTATTCCAGATGGGGTCTGACTAGTGAGGAGTATAAGGGGACTACTACTTCTTGAGATTTGGAAGCAACACTTTTCTTAATGCATCCCAGAATAGCATTTGCCCCTTTGGTGGCTGCATCACATTGTTGGCTCATGTTTAGCCTATTGTCCACAATTACTCTGAGCTCTTTTTCTTGTTCAGTTCTGTTGAGCCACGTATTCCCCCTCTTGTATCAATGAATCTGGTTTCTTTTTCCTAGGTGGAGGACTTGGCACTTGTCCTTACTGAATCTCATCCCGTTGCTTTCCAGTGTTCAAATTTATCAAGATCGCCCTGGATCTTCATTCTGTCTTCTGGGGTGTTTGCTATTCCACCAAGTTTTGTGTCATCTGCAAATCTGATTATCTTTCCTTGTACTTCCTCATCTCAGTCTAATGAAGATGTTGGAGAGCACTGGGCCCGGACTTCTTGCTGAGCATTACCCATTCTTAGAGGAACCTCTCTCAGAACTGCTGTTTTGCAGTTCTGTATGGTTTCATTTGCTCCTGACTCAGACACTAAGCAATGGCCCATTTCCACTGGGAGGAAGTCCTGAACTGTGCCTTTGCACCAGTGGCAAAGGCCAGGCCAGTAGGGGAAGAGCAGGGGAAGTGCAGTTCTGGGGGTTATTTCAGGGCAGAAGCTGTGGCTCCGTTCCCCTGGGATCCACCTTGCGAAGCCAAAAGAATGAGGGGATAACGAGGCTTTCGAATTTCGCTATTACTTCTCACAGTTTAGCACAGAGGAAGGATCTGGTAGTTGCTGCAGAGCTTTGCAAAGCCCTTCAAGGAGAAAAACAGGGTATAAGTAGTGCAGGAACTTTCATCTGCCTGTGCTTTTCTTGGGTGGAGATTCCACTTCCTGCTGGCCACTTCAAGGACAGCAACTTCTTTGCAAGGTTGGTTTTCCTTTAGAAATGTGAACCAAGGTTGCCTTGCAACTTCTTGCTTTTGTCCATTTCCAAGCTGACCCTTTGCAGTCAGAAGCAAGTGCTTGGGAGTTTGGTGAGGCTGGCGCCCACATCGTCACTTGATCACACAATTGATTCAGATGTCAGGTTTTCTGAGTGGTGGGCTTGTTTGCAATGCTTATGCCCCGTGGCGGGGTTTTTAGCCAGCGTATTAGCCTTTTGGAGCATGCTGTGAAAATTGGGGGGGGGGGGGGGGGGGGGGGGGGGGGCGTGGCTCCAGCTTCTCCTTGGGGACATGGCTATTTATTTATTTGAAACTTTTCCAGACTGTTCCTTACTAAAGTCTCAGGACGGTTTAACAATACAAAATGTAAAATAAAACACAACATCCTAAAAATTCAGCTAACAAGAAATCCCCATTAAAACAATCAGATCTTAAAACATTGGGAAAATAAACAGGGTTTAACCGGTGCCAAAAAGAATAAAGCAGCCGTGCCAGGCGAACCTCTCTGGGGAGCGAATCCCATAATTGGGGCACCACCGCAGAGAAGGCCCTTCTCCAGGTAGGCACCCTCCTAATCTCCTATCGTCTTAACACCCTCCAGTACTTGAGAATTTACCTCTGTTCCCAGAGGACGATGCCGCTTTTTAGCATCCATTCTTGGAGCATGGTTTCCGGACCAAGAAAATTATGTCAGCAATTCCAAACTTCAGCCCTTAATCCCTCTATGCCTCAGGCTGATAGATGGCTAGATAGATACATAGATCCTGCTTTACTCAGAGAATCACACATTGCTGACTTCCCTGTTTTATCTGCACAACAGCCCTGTGAGGTAGGGTAGACTGAGCTCACCCACTGTCTGGGTAGGGATCTGAAATTGGGTTTCCCAGGTCCAGCTCTCTAACCAGTACACCCCACTGCCATGTGGGTGTATGGGCTATATGATATCAGGTGTGAAATCTGTCTCATCCTCATGGCTGGAGTCCATTTCTGAGACATGCTGGGAAGCACCAGAGTGAAAAGGTCCAGCATGGCGGAGCTGAACGTTTTCGGAGCCTCAGTCCTTTAGAATGGGGGGGGGAACACTTGCCAAAGCTGGGGAAGTACCAATGGGACGGGGAAGGGGCTCTGGCCTCCTGGGGACCCCGGAAGACCCCCTGTTTTTGAGAACGGCCCTGCTTCCTCTCTGCCCTGGGCTGCCACTTCCCGTTCACAGGCTGCCTCCACCATGATAATGACAGATGTGGGAGTTCTCTTGCTGGGGAGGGAGCAAAGCTGTGTGGTGCCCCCCCCCCCACATTCTGAAATCTGGGGATGGGGCTTGTGTAATGCAAGAGGCTTCCCTGCTGGAGCACGAAACTGGAAGACTCTCCAGTCTCCTCTCAGAGGTCCTTGCTGCTTCCTCATTACTTGGTATAGCTGACCCCCACTGTGCTGGCTGAGGTTGATGGGCACTGTAGTCCAACTCGACTGGATGGCACCAGGGTGAGGAAGGCTGATGGAGCCCCTTTTCTTTCCCAGGAGGGCGAACTGCGTGAGGCGAGTGACAGCTTCTGCGCAGAGCACGGATCCCACCTCTTTGCTCTTTCTGGACTGGCAGAGGCCGGAGCAGTGGCACGGAAGCAGCGTTTTTCCAAAGCGTGTTCCATGAAATTGTGGGATTCTTTGGAAATATGTAATACTTCCAGTGCCTCTCCCATACCTCCAATTTTGTTTGGAACCTCCTGACTTAAGGCTATTAAAAATGGTGATTTTAGGATCAGTGTCTTAGCTTGTGTGAGATGGACATGTGGGGATGAGTTGGCTCTGTTTTGGTCAACATTGTGTGGCCTTCTGGGGCCAACAAAACGAGATTTTTATTGGCCATGTTGTTAGCCCTGCAGAACTTGTTTTGAAGGGGTTGGTAGAGTATTTCCCACCCCAAGGTAAACCATAGTTTTTAGAGGGTCAGAAATCCACAGTAGTGTCCATTGGTACTATAGTTTGCAGTCACATCCACATTGTGTGAATGATGGTTAGTGCTTAGCTTCCAAACCACGGTTTACAGCTCTAGATTTACATCTCTTTGCCTCCCTGGCCTTGTTGAGACACAATGGGAAATTAAGGTTTCCCTCTGTGGAAACAAATCTGCCCTTGGCTTTGCACACCCCGCCCCCCTCAATTAGGTCTACAAGGAGAGGAATGGAAATACTGGCCTCCATGTTTAAACAAACCACAGTTGCATCCAAACTTGAGGAACTGTGGTTTGTTCAAACACTTTCCAGTTTCCTTTCACTCATGCCACTGGCTAAATCAGCCTTCCCCAACCTTTTGGGGTTCTCCAGGTAATTTGCCAGATGAGTCCATACTCAGGAATGCTGGGGGTTGTAGTCCCCAATATCCGAAAGGCACCGGGTCAGAGAAGGCTGGGTTAGATCCTGTGTGTATTCTTGCTCCTCGATTTCGGGTACTTGTCGATGTTCAGAAGCAGTGCTAGGAATGGAAGAGATGTTGGCAATGCGAATTTGCAGATGTTTAAACATCTTTGTGCAGGTGTGTGCATGCATCTTAAAGGACCCTGTTCCCTGTGGCATCCTTATTCGTAAAAAGGGATGTATCAGAAGGGTGTGAGAGAAGGGCTTTTGATTTCAAAGAAAAGCCCCATGTGGAAAGATCCAAGGGAGGCGGCACGAGGTGAGCAAAGACCCAGCTCATTCGAGGAGATCTTACGCAAAGGAGACCTCAGGGCCCCATGCCTTTAGTTCAGCAAGGGCCCCGGGCAGCAGATTGGTTGGGGAGAAGGCCTCCCAGAGATTTGGGGCTGGCAATGAAAAGGTTGGGACCACTTCCTAACACCACCTCTGTTGATATTGCAATGGCCTTGGGCTGACACACTAAGCCCATTTAAACAGAGCGAAACGAATCGCAATGTAGAACAAATGGAGCGCCTTCCTGCACCATTTTACTGCTTGGAGATGAAGCTGAATGCAAATAGCATCATCTCACGCATCAGTGCGAATGTCTTGGAGGTCATGCTCCACACAGCTGGCTTTCTGCACTCCGTGCAAAGGATTCTATGACTCTCTGTGTGAGAATATGGAGGGCTGTTCGCATTTCTGGAGGCAACAAAGGAGAAACACAGAGGACTGGAACTCCTGCTTCTTCTCGCATGGCATACAATTTTGCATTCTTCCCCCTCTTCTAAGGATCCCAAGGCAGCTTGCAAGACTCTCCTCCTTTCCATTCTATCCTCACAACAACCCTGTGAGGTAGGTTAGGCCGAGAGTCTGTGATTAGCCCAGTGAGTTCTATGGCTGAGTGAGGACTCGAACCCAGATTTCCTGAGTCCCATTTCAGCCACACATAACTATGGCTTCATGTTTCATATTTGAGCCATGGGTGCATGCACTAAGGTGGCCGTGTTGGCAGGGTGCAGTCCTCTACTTTACTTCCTGTTCCCTAATCCACGTCTGGTAAGCAGGAGGTCACCAGGGCTTGGAGGTTGACCCCCAGCAGGTCGATTTGTCCCGATCTACTGGGTCCTGGTAGGTTAGGCCCTCTTTGCACGACCTGTTTTTGAGTTTCTGGCTGATCGGCTGCTGTGAGCAACAGGTCAGTGCATTGCTCTGATCTGAGAGGACTGCCGTGTTCTGCAAGGCAAACGGTTTGGAGCTGCAGAAATGCAGGGCTGCCCTAAATTCCCTCTGCTCTTTCCCAGGGATTTCTTGCACTGTCCTGACTCCTGCTCACGAAGGCTTCCAGGTCCTTCGGGCCATGTTGCCAGCTTCCAGGCTCACTTGCTTTCTTTGCCCCCATTCCTCCATATTTTGTTTAAGATCCAGGTTACTTGGAATGACAGGATGGAACACGCCTGTGTTTCCAATCTGGCTAGTGCCACCTAGTGGTTGTGTGAGGGAAGAGGGAAGACCCCCCCTTTGTGTAGTGGGGGGCAGGAAGGAAACTCACGCAAAGGAGATGCTCCTATTCTGCAGGCTATAAGCTTGGCCATAACGACAGGTTAAAAGCTTTGCGTAGAAAAACCATAAATCTTTGTGCTATTTGGAGCCTGATCCTGGGCTTCCTTCCTCATGTGTCGCACTGTGTCAGATGTCACTTGCTCCCAAGGAATGCACATGGGATCACAACCTTTTGCTGCAATACAGTCGTGCTTCTGGGTGAATAGGCCCCACCAAAAGTCATGAGAATTTACGTCTGACTAGACGTGAATCACAGTGTAATTTGTGCCGATCTCAGGCCTCTTACATAACAGATGACTTCCAAGTTAATTCTTGCATCTCTGGCCAAGCAACTGCTGGAATTTTCCTAGCCTTCCAAGATTGCTTATATGTTAGAGGATTTTTTTCTCCCCACTCTGACTAGAATTGCTATTCCGTGTTTCTATTATTCGGTGCTTTCTCTCCTCAGGGTTTGATGAGAAAAAGCATTTTGAAAGATCACTTGCCAGTTTTAAGGAAGGGAATTCACAAACAGGATACAGGGAGACCATGGTAGTGGGCCCAGACCCCCTCCCCCCAAAAAATGTCTCTTTTGCCCAATTGTATATTTTAAAGGAATTAAGCAGGAAAAGAGGATCCTCAGGGATGTTTTAAAAGTATCCACTGCTAAATTAATTGAGTTTTTCTGTTCCTTTCAAAGGGTTGGAAGGGTGCTCACTGCAGAATGTAATGCTCCATGTTGTACTCTAATAACACATAATAATGATGGGCCAGTGCATTCAACATTACGCACGTTCTGGATGTCCTTAGGTGTGTGGTAGTGCGTGTTTGTTTGCCAGGACACGGGGTGAGTCGTCCTGGTGATGGGCAGATGAAGAAAAGTGAGAGTCAGCCTACTTCTCCACACCTTTCCCTTTTCGTCTTCCGAGCCAGAAAAAACAGATTCATATTTTAATTTATGCATCTGTAAACCACCCAGAGAGCTTTGGCTGAGGAGTGTATAGAAATCGCATAAGAGCAGTCTCTTTCTAATACACTTGGCATGTAAGGAGGGCATGGATAGGATATGGGGACGGGAATCAGGGACTGGTTTTTTAGGATCTTTCAGGGATAAACTGGTCCCAAGCCCTGGGATCGGATAGCTTGGGGGCCCAGCTCCAGCCTTGGCCTGAGACTGCAGCTGACACTCCAGAGTTGGCATATTCTCCCCTTTCACCTTCCCAGAAAGAACTGAGAAGCAGCAGGGTGTAGTGGTTAAGAGGGCGGGATTGGGGCTCAGGTGCTTTGGGTTCTAGTCCCTGCTCAGCCAGGAAACTCACTTTGGGCCAGTCCCAGATTCTCAGCCCAACCTACCTTGCAGGGTTGTTGTTGTGAAGGCTGTGGCGGGGGCGGGGAGGATTATGTAAGCTGCCCTGAGTGCCTTGGAAGGAAAAAAGGCAGAATATAAATAAAATAAACTGTGTTGGCTTGAGGTTGGAGACCGGCTTTTGGGCCTGAGGGGTGGAGGGGACGGGGCCTCCCAGCAGGCGCAGAATCACAGTGGCCCTTCAGCCGCCCTTCCTCGCATCTTGAGATGCCACATTTAGCCCACAGGTAGCATTCCAAGTGCTTCGCAGGGAAGGAGAGGTAGAGAATCGACTTTCGCTTCTGCTTCCCTCCTGCTGCACATTGGATGCCGCTGTCTCCTCAGTTTGCTGGAGGATGCCTTTACGGACTTAGAAGTTAATTCCAGAATTTGGAGGTGGCCTTGAAACAGCCTGCCCAGAAAAGCAGAGGCGCCAAGTAAGTAGAGAAGTTGGTCTTCCCCCAACATGGAGTTTTGGCCCAAAGCCACCAGGAGAGGGGCTTCGAATGGGTTGGGAAAATGTGTGTTTCAGCCTCGGAACATCACAAAGTGACCTAAGGTTGCTGAATTGAAGTGATTTAAGGTTGCTCGTGTAGAAATGCAATCAATCAATCAATCCATCAATGATTGCCCCCCCACCCCCACAATACACTGGCAGGAGCTGCCACCTGGCCTTGTTGGCAGCGGTGTGGGATGAACCCAGCTGCCCCAGTGAAGGGTCAAGCCGGGCGTCACAGCAAGTGTAAGAAAAGTGAGCCACATTTGGGGTGCAGTCAAGGTTTGGCCTTCATGCATTGCTGCTCCTGCATATGCAGGTTTTATTTTTCTCAATCTTTGTCTCCTTGTTATGCAAATAGTTGTGATAACACAAATAAGGAATTAAAAAGTTTCTGTAAGCAGTGAAATAATAGCAATCTTAATTTCTTTTCATTTCCAAGAGAACATAGAATAGGAATAGATACTGTCCTGTGACTTAGAATTCCAGAAGTTAAAAAAGGCCCTTTTCGCGATAGATCAGTTTTCAAGCATTTGGTTCACTCTTTGGCTCAACTAGGAAAGTCATCCATTCCATCATAATAGCAACACTCCAGAACCTAAAAAACCAGTCAAAATGTGCAGGAAGATTTGTTTTTTTTTTTTTTCATGATAGGAAGCAATGGGAAAAATGGCTGTTGTCAAGAAAACTGTTTTCAGGTCACAGATTTTGACACAGTCTTTTAAATTATTAAGAAACACATTGAAAGATTCCATTGGTAAGCTAAATCACATGGATGGTGCTAAGTATTTAAAAGATCTGAGGTTCAAACCCACAGGACCAGAAAAGGCACAATTTGCTCATGTTAATTGACACTGCTCTGAAATCTGTATATTTCAGTATTTTTCAATGATCCTTTCAAATAAGGACACCCCCATTTGTGCAAAAGTGGGCAGGAGAAAAGAGGATATTGGATTTTTGAGAAAACAAACAAAGCTTCAGGCAGAAAGATTCAAGGGAGGCGGAACAAGGAAGTGCAAACAACATTTGGGCTAAAAAAAAAAGCAAAAGCAAAAACAGGTACTCCAAGGGATCCAGAGATCTTCAGCACCCTGTGCCTTGATTTCAGTATGTGCCCATGGGAAGTAGGGTGTTTTGGCACATGGATTTGAGGCTGCAAATGAAAAATTCATGGCTCTAGCTCTGGCAAGCCATTCCTTAATGCCACCTCTGCAATATTATATTATTAAATTAAATTCCAGTAAGGTCAAACTTTTGCCAGTCCAAACTGCAGGCTTGCACTTTTATTTTCCCTTTCTTTCAGCTGTCACTTGTTTTGCCCCTCTTGAAATTGGCCGTTAGTTTACAAGGCTTGTGTGGTTCTCCCCTCCTTTTTTATGCTGCATAAAGAGTCAAATGCATTCCAGTTTGAAAAGATGGTATGATTTCTGCTTTGTCTCGTATAAACCAAAGTAAAAACAAGCTTGCATCCCGGGAAGATGCCTTCCTCATGCAGACGGCAGCACCGCTAAGAGACCTGTCCAGGAAGTGCCCGGAGACGGGTTCTATTTGGGAAGCGTGAGTCAAGTGCTAAGTTAAAAGTCAAATAAAAAGATAAAAGTCAGAGCTAGAGTAAGCACTGCAACAAAGATTTAAAATAGAATACAAAGTTTAAAAGTTAGGCTCACACCAACTTTCCTGGGAAAATAAGATCTTCACCAGACACTGGAAAGAATACAATGCAGAATGCGAGTGGCTCTCTCTGGGAAGTTCATTTGGGGAAGGAGCTGGAAAAGGTGCTGTTCTTCATGCAACTCGCCCGTCTGGCACGGGCTTCTGCAGAGTGACTGCCGAGGAGGATTTTCGAGGCTAAACTTGCACTGGATCATATGCCGTCTTTTTGCAGTCACACTCAAATCAGCTTAGACTATAATAAAATGACGGCGATGAAAGGATTGATTGACTCATTCATCAATCAGCAAGATTCTCACGCTGCACTTTGGCCAGAAAGAGGCATGCAGTGTGGCTTTCAAAGATTAATAATAAAAGAATCCTGTTCATACAGCTTATAAGACATAGCACAAAAGGAAAATGGACTTGGAAGGAAGTGGAAAAAACACCCAAGGTCTGTTTGTTTGTTTGTTTGTTTGTTTGTTTGTTTGTTTAGAACATTTCTATGTCGCCCCATTCGCAATAAAGCCTCGGGGCTTACAAAACAAATAAACAGACAATCATACAGTTAACCTTAAAAATCCGGAGACATCTCGGCACAAATATAAAAACCCAATAAATAAATACAATGGGCAATTAACAATTAAAATAACTTTTAAATAAAAAGGTCTTGGCCTGGCGCCGAAGAACAAATAGCGAAGGCGCCAGGCAGACCTCTCTGGGGAGCACATTCCAGAGTTGGGGAGCCACCACAGAGAAGGCCCTCCTCCGGGTGCTCACCCTCCTAATGTCCTTCATGGAGGGCTCCCAGAGAAGGGCCTCCCCCGCCGATCTCAGGGGGTGGGAGGGCAAATATGGACACAAGTGCTTCTTTAGACAACCAGTTCCCAAGCCGTTAAGGGCTTTATAGGTGATAACCAATAAAGTTATCAGTTCTTGGTCCTTCTGACAGGTGGGAAGCCAGCTTCCTGCCACTGCTTCATTTCTGGGTTAGGTGCAGCCGCTCGGTGGTTTTCTAACCCCCCACCTCAGCCACAGTCCTGCACACCATGTGCACTATTCCATTTTTGTGTGGACGAGGGAAAAGAGAAAGCTCTGATACAGAAATGAGTCAGAGAAAGCTTTCAAGGAGAGAAAGAAAGAAAAACAATAACCTGAGCACAGTCAGCCCCAACAAACTGGATATTCATGCCTGGGATTCCCCGGAGAATTCCATGAAAACGGGGACTGCGTCTGATAAACAGAAAGGGCAGGTTGATAAGAAAGGCCAGCCCAAAGGGGGAGTGCAAAGCCATCCCTCGAGTGCTGAGGGAGCCTTGTATTTAATCTTTAAAAATCATAATTGCCAGTACAGGGAATAATTTTCTGTCAGTGCAACCTAGAGTTATAACCGGCATGAAAACAGCTTAGAAAAGCAAGCCACTGCAGGAAGCTGGCAAAGAAGCCAGCCAGTTATTTCCCCCTCCCTAATTTATTGTTGAATTTGAGAGCAATTCTCTCAGCTGCACGCAAATCATGCCAAGCAGCCGAATGGAGGGGTTTGCTTTCTTTGAAAATGGCTCTTTCCTCTCTTCCTGTAAAGCCGCTGTAGGGACCATCTCAGAAATGAGCTTGCTTGTCCGAAGATGGAGTGGGAGGGAGACGGCCTGCGCACATCGAGGGTCCATGGAATGGCATGCAATCAGCGCACAGTGGTAATTAAAAGGGAAAATGGATTTCCTTCTATGGGGGCGGGGGTGTGGTGGTGCAGAGCTCCCAAAACCTCTGCAGCCCGTTGGCTGGAGGGTTTGCAGAGAACTGGGAATGGATGAAAGTGGTAAGCCGTCCTAAGGCTGTGCAAAGGACAGATAAACATGTTTTAAATAAATGCATATATAAATAAAGCAGTAGGGAAAGCTTGCTGATGCGAAGAGCGGTAGGACAGTCAACCAGACTGTGGTGGCTGGGAATGATGGGAATTGCAGTCTGATGCAGCTGGAGAGCGTCAGGCTGGGAAGACTGTCATAGACAATCGGGGACATTGTTGTGGGGCTGTTGCACTCCTACCCCACTTGCGGGTTTCTTGTGCATGAACCGGACGTTGGGCATGCCGGGCCCTCTTCTTGGACTCTTATGTCTATTGTCACACAGCACATGGGACCAGTGATGAAATCCACCCCCAGTGTGGGCAGCTTTAAAAGGGGACTGGGCAAAGTTTTTGAGGGGCTATCAAGGCTGCAAGTCCTCATGGTTATAGGCTACCTCCATGAGTACAGATCGTCAGTGAACCCAGCCATGCTGAACAACCCACTCCCAAGCCAGCAACAACGCAAGGGTTCTCTTCATGGGTGGCTTGTGCCTGGTTCAGCTGCGTTCAGACATGATGATAACTCGCCCTCCAGGGACAACACGGTTCAACAGGAAGCCACACTCAAGGCCGACTCGGTCCTCAGGGTGGGTTACTCTGCTGTCCGAGCCCAGGCCTCTCCTGTGTTTGCTGGGCCTTTACTGGGGATATTTTGGTTCTTGGGCATGTGTAGTGTACGGACTGGAGGCAGACCCTGTTGGGCAGCGTGAAAGGAGGGGATTCGGTTTGGAATCGACTCACAAGATGGGTAATCACTGAACTTGGTACTTATTTCCAACTTTATTTTTAACTCACTCTGACCTGCAAGGCTGCTCCATAAAGAAAGCTTTCGCCTTGGTCTGTTAGGATGCTTGTGAGACATACTGAATGCTACACAATTAATAACCATGACTGAAAAAAATGACCTTTGAGCAGGACTTAATATTTGAATTTTTAAAAGTGCTTTACTTTGTTCCCTTGCCACAGCCACCTTGCCTGTTAATTCTCAGGTTCAGGCTGGTTAGGCATGAATGAATGGTCTGGTAGCATCGGAGTTTGCTGAATTGCTGAAATGAGGAAAGTGTGGAGCCGGTCGTTAATCTGAATGGGAATTTCCTGGAAGACCCATAATTGCAGAAGGTTCTAACTATTCCAGGTGGGGATTGCAACAGAACATTGCAGTGCAGAAGTCTCCTTTCATTCTCAAAGTCTTCACCTGGAACAGCCCATCAGATGCTCAGTCGCTCACCTTGGCATGTTGGGACCCCAAATAAGGCTTTTTCTCCAGTCTTTAGGCCTCTTCAAATGATCAGCTTGCCTTAAGCCATGCTAATACCTCCCTTTCATGTATGGATCCTGCCATTTTGACGACACTAGGAGAGGGTTTTTTTTTTTTTTTTACAAAGAAAGAAAATTCAGATTGTGTGGAGGAGTTCTAAGAATAATGTGCACGTGGAAGGAATTTAAGTAAAAATGCAAGTCCAGTTTCCATAGCTTATTCCAGTCACAAACTTCTCTGGTGTTTTAACAAGATTTTATGGGCACTGCACACTTCTGGAACTGTTACAAATGCAAGGAAGAGGAGTCCAAATTTAGGTAATAGGGGATTTTTTAAAAAATGAAATAGAAGAGACACTCATCAGAGTGGAAGGAATTTTTAGTAAGTCTTGAGTTCTCAGGAATGTTTAAATAATGGACAACTGCAATGAATGGAGTTTGGGGAGGTTTTCTCTGTACTGTAAGGCAAGGGTAAAAAATGCAGTCACGCTTCAACCAATACCTTGACCCACGAAATGACAGGGAGTGTGGCTGTGTTGCTCAGATAATGGCAACAGCTTCTGAAGAAACAGTGGGAAGGCACATGGTAGGCGTGTCGAAGGTCCCATCTTCTTTCAGGAGGGGAGGCTGGGAAATACCCCTGCCAGCCATGCCAGCCAGCTGGGTCCTGGCCGTTTCCGATGTTCCCGGATTGCCCACAGATACAGGCAGCTGTGGTACCCCACAGGGAAGCCCTCAAGTTGGACCTGACACAGCAGCCCCCTCCACTCATGATCCCCAGCCGCTGGTGCACACAGGCGCACTGCCTTTGATGCTCATGGGAGCGCAGAGCCATGAGGACAAGCGGCAGTTGTAGCTCTCTCCTCCATGACTGTGCCTGACCCTGTTTTAAAGCCCTCCAACGTGGTAGCCGTCACTCCGTCTTCTGGAAGTGAATCCCGTAAGTCTGGGCTGTGTGAAGTCCTTCCTTGAGTCCAGCGTCAGTCATCCCCCATCAGCTTCCCAGGATCACCTCTTCCGGTTCCAGCTCAAGGAGGGATGGAGGAAAATGTCTCCTTCCCGGCATCATTTTTGCACCTTGATTGCCTCTCTCCTGTCTCACCAATTTTGTAAGTTGAACAGCCCCAGATATTAGAACCTTTGCTGGTGGGAAAATTTTTCCAGCCCCTTCAGTATCTCGCCGTTTCCTGCACTTCTTGCAACTCAGCATATACTTTTCATCTTTGGGATGCAGTGCCAGTTACAGGCCGGTCCCCCACCTCTGCCAGGCTGCCCCTTCAGCTCATGGTTGGAATGGTCCCCATGTATTCTGATCGTCGGTCCCTCTAGCTCAAATCTATCGACTGGGATTGGTGGTGTCTTTCCAGGGGCTTGTGCAGCCCCTCCGTCTCTCTCATTGAAGATGCCACGGTTTGAACCCAAGGCCTTCCACATTCAAAGCAGTCGGAGAACTTTAAGGGCCTCCTGCATTCATAGAGACATAGCGAGTCAGAAGGGGCCTCCCGGGCCATCTAGTCTGACTCCCGGCTCCAGCCGGCTCCGCTCACGACATGCCCACCACATGCATGTCATTCAAAGTCACCCAGGGAGTGTCATGGCTGAGCTGGGTCTGTGTGTTCTCTGGAGTCCCAGTTCAACACTCAACCTGCTATACCGCACTGACAACCGGTGGAAAACACATCCCCACCTTGTGAGCTTGGCTGGGTCAGGGTTAGAATTAGGGCTGGAGGTGGAGCCTTGGTTCGGAGGCTTCTTGCTCTCCTGGCTTTTGTCTGCTCGTCTTGGAGTGCTGAGCTCCCCAGCCTGTGGGGAACATAAGCACATTTGGGATTTTGAGAAACTGCCGTGGGCACCAGCGCAAGGGGCCTGATCGCTGTTAAGACCACAAAATGTCACTGTTTTGGCATCATCCTGCCATTTCTGCAAATTGCTGCATCTTGTTCAGCAAAAGCATTTTGTGTTCTGTTCATCAGATGCTGCATTTCTTAATAAGGGATTGTCTAATGTTGGGGGTGATGACGCTTATAAACATCTGTTTTGGCCATACTCCACAGCTGCTTCTTTTGGGGAGGGGTTTTGTCACAGTAAATTGCGTACTGGAACAGTCCTTAGGAGTCATGGATGTCCACATTCTTGAAAAGGCCTTACATGCTTCAAGAAAGTTTGCTAGTAGGAATGGATTCTGTGTACCCTTTTGATAGTTAAAAGGCTGATATGTGAGCCGTCCAGAGACTCAGAGTGAGTGGACGGCCTAGAAATATCTCAAATGAATAAATAAAGTAAAATAAATTACAAAGTTGGCAGGATAAAAATTCACCTCTGTTGTTCCATACTTTTGATATATGAATGGGTGCATGTGGACAGCAAACATCCAGTGGCTCATTGAACATTTGATCCATTTCTGCCAAATTGTGTGTGTGTGGGGTTGTGTGTGTGACTGCCAGAAAGTTGTATTCATTTCATGCAAAACCAAGTATGTATATTTTAGAAAATGTGTGTGAGGGATTCAGGTGCTCTTGGGCCTTCGATGGATGCTTTGGAGGTGCCCGTAGGTGCCACATCGGGTCACCTGCCTTAGCAGGTTCTATGGCAAGAACTTCGCGCAGCCCTCGGATCCTCTGTTTTCAACTTTGCACCCAAAGATTAATGGCCATGGAATTCCATTCCAGCGATTGCGGCAAGCCGCCTCGCTATCTGTTTGGAATCGCTTTGCCGTATGGCCTTTTCTTTCTGAGTCATAAATTGACATGCTTCTGCGGACACTGTGGGTCCGTTCCCCCTTGCGAGCCCTTTGTGATGAGAAATCCAATTGCAGCTTTCGCTTCCTTTTTGATTTATAGGTTTCTGGCGAGCGGGGGGGGGGGCGCTTCTCCTGTTTAATCATCCCGAATGGATCTTTGGCAAATAACTCGTTGCCTTGTTAGATTGTTTTGAGAGGCTGGTTTCCAGGGAGAGGGTGCATGTTTGCACATTTTTAAAATCTGCTGCTGTGTATGTGTATATAATATATATTTTCCCCGCTTCAGATGTTCTCCGTGAATTTCACTGTTGCTGTAAAGGCCACGAGCCAACCAAACACCAGCCCACTAGATCTGGCTGGGATACAAACAGAATCTGGTTCCCTTTGCAGCAACGATGAGGCAGAAGTGGGAAGGGCGGGGGGGTCTCCATTTGGCCTCCCCCCCCCCCGCCCAGCCCTCCCTCCCACACTCCTGCAAGTGCCATTGGAAATGCCAGAGGTGTTTTGCCCGGTCTGGAGCCACGCATCTCTGGAAGGCCATGTGCCACATCACTCCTTTACGTGGGCACTGGCTGAACTAAAGCAACAGGGGCCCTGAGATTCCCAGTTGCACCGGGTCCCCCAGATGAGCCGGCTGCTGGCCAAATGGGCGTCTTCGTTGCTGTTTTTCCTTGCATCTTTCTACCTGAAGCTTTTTGCGGAAAACAAAATGCCCTTTCCTTGTTTATACACCTCTTTCTACAGAGAAGGCTGCCTTTAAACACACAGACATAGACTTAAGAGCATCTGTGAATGAGGCTATGTAAATACATACTTTTTCTGTCCTAAGCACCAGGTTTTCAGGACCCAGCGCTATCCCTGTGAGGTCCAGTTCCAGCCGCTGCAGTAATAGCAAAGGGCTTTGTGAGTTATCCAAGCTTGGGTGGGTGGCTGGCTTTTTGTACCCATTACAGATTGGATCATAGCCAAGGACTTGTTTTGGCTTAGGGATTCCGGCTTCTAAGCAAGCATTGTTGAGTTCAGAAGACATGCTAAACCAGCAGAGCTGCTTTTAACTCAAGGACCAAACTGCATGATCCAGAAACTCTTGGGACTGCATTTCCCGCAGGGGCAAAAGAAGCAAAATACACTACCAGATGTTAGTGTAAAGCTTTGACTGCCCAAAACTCAGGGAAACGTCTCTCTCTCTCTCTACCACCCCAGTAGCCCAGAGGGCTCTCTGGGTAGTACAAACATTTTTTGACATGCATAATTTAATTGATGTAATTTAATTAAAACATTTCTATCCCTTCCTTTGCAACAAGCCTCAGGACGGCTTAGAGAAAATGAGGAAATTCCCAAGTGATTGGTGGTTTGCTGGGAAAGGGGTGGAGCCAGTGGAGGGGGCATGGCCATATGGGCCAACACCCTCTCCTTTACATCAGGGATGATTCTCCAGGATTCTTACTCTTTGCGAACATCGTCTGTTGCCCAGGAAGCTGCATTCTCCCTATGCATGGAGAAAAAAATTGTATCCGAAGGACTTAACAAGTAGCAATCAGGGCTGCTACAAACTGTTCCCTTGCATCCACCTATAATCCCCTCTTCAGATCTCTTTACTCTCAGAAGACCAAATTAAGCAACTTTTAAATGGACAGAGTTTTTTTCTTTTTAACTGGGTACCAGCAGCTTTTATGCTCTTGCTCTTGCTCTCGCCCCGTTCTCAACAACAGCTGCTGAGCACTTAGGACTGTTGTTGAACTGAGACTGGGAGACCTTCGATTTCTCAGTGACTTGCAACTGGACTTTGCTGCCTTAAATGCCCTGGCATTCTGGCAGGGCTGTACCACTTCAGGTTGCAGGGTAGTCTTTTGCCCTGATTTGATATGCAGCATTTCCATGAAGGAACATTGAAACACTGACTCTGTTCTCTGTAGTTTGCATTGTATATTTTGATGCACAGTCATTTGCCTGCTTAGATGGAAGCAAATCTTTCAACTCCCAGTATGGCTGCAAAATGATGAGGATGATAGGACATTTCGTATCTAAAGAGTCATAGAATAATTCCATTGCTGTGACACCCAATAGCTGGACTTCCCTGGGGGGCTCTTAAGTTGACTAAGCACAAATATAGGCAATTAAAAACCACCGTGCAGTTCCGCATTCAGAAAGTAAAACAATTCGGACGGGTTGGAAACTATGCCGATATAAATGCCAGGCAATTGGGCGGCACAGAAACGTTGTCAATAAATCACTCTGTTTTTCTAATAAAGTACACTGGCAACAAGCGAGAGGCGCAGACACCTGCGTGTGTGGCAGGTGCCTTGCAGAAAACAGCAATTCCCAAGCTGAGGCTCTGCAGATGTTTTCTCCAGGAGAGAAAAAAGACGACTTCAGGCCGTGAACAAGCGGAGATGGAGTGATAGCTCCGCTTTGGACAGCTTTAAAAAGGGATTGGGAAATCCAGAGGGAAGGAAGCTATTGATAGCTGCTAGTCCTCATGGTTCTTTGCTGCCTCCAGTAGGAGAATGCCTATGTGCCTCAGTTGCTGGGGAACATGAGCGGGGGGTGCTATTGCACTCCAGTCCTGTTGGTGGGATCCCACGGGGAGCTGTTTGACTATGGTGTGGAGAGAAGGCTGGGCTGGACAGACCCACTGGGGTCCATCTGATCTTTTTTATGTCCTGCCTCCCAAATGACCAGCTTGTATGAATTTTGACATGATGGAGGTGTTGGGGGGGGGAGGGGTCAGTTCAACTCTCCAGGTCTGTAGGCAAGACTTGGTGCAACAACAGCTTGACTCCAAATACAGCAAAGTCTCTTTATAATAATGCATTTTTAGGTTCCTTCATGCTCAGCCAGTTTTTTTTTTAAATTTGTGTCTTTGCAAACACTGTGAGAAAGCAGAAGACTTTGAAGGGGCCTCACACACCTTCCCTGGAATTTCAGTGTCTGATCTTTAGCTTGCACTTTTGTAGCAGCCGATGTCTTTCCAAAACAGATCTGCTTTTTGAAACAAGTTTCTGCTCCATCCAGGCAACCTGGAAACTGAGCGACAGGGCAAAACAGGGCAAACACAGACTAATTGGATGTCAGGAAATGTTCTTCGTCGTGGCCTCTGTGCCTCACACATATGGGTGCTGCGCCTGTGCAGTGCCTTTGACCGGAAGATTGATAGCTAATGGTTTGGCGGGAAAACTTCGCTCCCCTCCCTGCTAGCAGTATATACGGAGCGGAGTGTCTGCCATTTTCCAGTCTTTGCGACCGCCGTTCATTGTGCCTTGTGCGGCTTCGCTCTCGCTTAGATCGTTCCTCGTGCTCTCTTGCTTCGAACTCTTTTTCTCTTTTTCCAAGTTAGTATCCCTAGTTATATTGTTCTTATTGTTCCAGTTACTCTCTCCGTTTTTTCTCATTCTTCTTGTTCCTATAAAAACAAAACAAAACAAAAATATTATCTACTCCCGCTATACTATCCTTTTTTTCCTTTTTTCGCGATGGCGCAACGAGCGGCGTTCCGTGAGTGCGGAGAGTATGGCTCCAAAATGCGGACCCACACGACCTGTGCTTCACCTGTTTAGGAGAGGACCACAGGACGGACAAGTGCGGCCATTGCCTGGCCTTCTCTAAACAGGCCAGGAAGAACAGGGAGAACCGCTTACGTAAGTTCCTGTGGGGCCAGGCTCTCCTGGTGGCTAAGCCTGCTACAACCTCGGCTCCACCCGACCGCCGTCTGTCTTCAGCCGTTCCGCCGCAGCGTCCGGCCCCGTCCTCTGCTGCTCCGCCCTCACGCCCTTCAGGCGAGGGTGCTCCCGCCATGGGAGAGCAGCCTGTTTCCCACCCAAGAAACAGTGGGAAAAGAGGAAGCACAGTGGCCATGAGAAGCCGTCTGTGCACGAGAAGGCCAAAAGCGATAAGGCCGAAAAACCGGCTAAACAACCGAAGAAACCCGAGCATTCGAAACACCAGCACTCGGGTTCGGCGACTTCCTCAGTCCTGACCGCAGTCCTGGTACCAACGCCTTCGGGCCAGGCCATTCGGGCGGTGATGAGAGCTATTCCTCCATCCTCTCCATGCCTTACGGGATCGGAGCTGCACCAGGATCCACCTCGCAGTTCGCTCTCCGAGGCTGAGATTCCAGACTCCCCGCCGAGGGCCCGGCCCCCGATGCCTGTGCCGCCTGTTCGGCTCGACTGGAACCGGATTGTCCCCACCAAGAAGCCGGAGGAACCGGTCTTCTGAAGCCCATTCCGACGACTGGTACCATTCCCAGTACGCTTCCGCACCGAGATGGCCTGACCATCCATCCGTCGGCTACGACCCGGCTGCTAGAGGCCGATCCCCCCCACCAGCACATCGGGATCAACCTCATTCTACAGCCTCGAGAGAAGCGGGCATGCTCCGTCTCGGGGGAGCGGTAGATCACAGTCGCGGGGGGACTCTTCTTCCAGCATCCCGCCTCCATATCGGGTGGACTCGGACGAGTCCGAGGTCGATTCAACTGCACCCGATGCTGCAGTCACCTCACAAGGCCCTGCATCACTGGAAGAGCCACACATCCCGTTTGCTGAATTGATGTCCAGGCTGGTGAAGTCGCTGGAAATCGAGGTCAATCACCAGCCTGGCCCCAGCACCGATCGTTTCTACGATGTAGTGCGGGGCAAACAAGCGACCTCCATCGCTTTACCACTCATTACCACTCTTCGGCAAGCGATGACCCAACCATGGGACCTCCCAGCTCAACTTCAACCAACCTTGAGAAGATAAGAAGCTATGTACAGAGTTCGGGAGGGGGACATTCCGTTCCTCCTCCGCCACCCCAAACCGAACTCGGTGGTGGTGGAATCTTCTCAAGGCCGGGAGGCGTGGGGCCACACAGCGCCCCGCGACAAAGAGGGAAGGAAGATGGACTCCCTCGCGCGCCGGGTCTGTGCGGCTTCAGGACTCGGCCTAAGAATCTCTAATGAGGTGACCCTGGCGCGTTATCAATACTTTATAATGCAGCGCCTGGACAACATCATCGCTGCCCTCCCAGATAATCAAGGCGACCTGGCGCGGGTATTCGTAAAGGAGGCAATGCAGGTCACGGTGCAACAGCTATCCACAGCTAGACATCATGGGGACACGGACTCGAGGGCTCTCGTCAGCGCCATCTCTCTCCGGAGACATGCCTGGTTGCGTAACTGCAACTTTCTGGAAGAGATGAAGAGGAGGATCGAGGAGGTGCCCTTTGATGGGCCCGGCCTCTTCAATGCAAAGACTGACCACAAGTTGAAGAAGATCCACGAGTCGAGGATGACAGCCCGGCGTATGGAGATGCAACCTCTTCCTCGACGTAAGTGGTCATGGACCCACCCACAATACTGACAGCAATACCCACCCCGCCAACAGCCACAGCATCGTCAGCAACGCTGCAAACAACCGCCCCAGCAATTCCAGCAAGGCTGCCACCGCTTTGATGGAGACAAACACCAGCGCTGATGGGGTGGGCGAACCTTTCCTCTCCTTCCAACCCCACCCTCCCCCCTCTCATTTGGGGACCGGCTGAAAAGCCAACTTCCTGTTTGGGAGTCCATTACATCTGATGGGTGGGTGTTATCCATCATCCAGCATGGATATAGAATTGAATTCGACATCGTTCCATCATCGAGTCCTATCCGGTTTCTCCATGCTTGCCAGTAGGATTAGATGAGGTTCACCAACTCCTTTCTAAAGGAGCCATTCATCGCTTGTCTTTATCAGAAGGACTCCACGGATTCTATTCTAGCTATTTTACGGTCCCGAAACGAGACGGAGGTCTTTGACTGATATTGGACCTGAGAGCTCTCAATAAATTTATAACAGCAAAGAAGTTTTGGATGACCACACTTCAAAATTTCCTGCCGTTGCTGGGGAGAGAGGATGGGTTCGCCTCACTGGACTTGAGGGATGCCTATTTTCATATTTCAGTCCATCCACGTCATAGGCGTTTCCTCCGTTTCGCGGCTGCTTCTGAAATCTACGAATTCACGCTGCTCCCGTTTGGACTGGCCACCGCCCCAAGGGTCTTCACAAAGCGTATGGCCCCCACCTGCGTGTACCTTCAGCTACCTGGAGCTCAGATATACCCTTGCCTCGATGACTGGCTGTTGGTTTCCCGGACTAGAGAAGCATTTCTCTGTAAATATGGCTTGTGACTTATTGCAGGCCCTCGGACTCTGCATTAACCGTGAGAAATCTTCTCTTGTCCCTGCACAGATGATCAACTTTCTTGGAGCCCGGCTGGATTCTTCGGTGGCGAAGGCCTTCCTCCCTCAGGACAGACAGCGCACCATCGCTCGACACCTCCACCGAATTCGACGAGACGGAACGGTTCCTGCCTGATCTGTCCAAAGACTTGGGGGCACATGGCAGCATCCATTGCTCTAGTTGCATATGCCAAGCTTCGGCTTCGCCCCCTTCAGCTGTTCTTCAACAGAATGTTCCGGCCACAGACGAAGTCACCTACGACGCGAATTCGACTCCCGTCCTCTGTCCTACAGTCTCTATTGTGGTGGACGATATCAGACAACCTAAACATCGGAGTCCCGTTCTGACCTCGGTGCCCTACAGTGACTCTCGGTACCGATGCGTCTCTGCTGGGATGGGGAGCCCTGTGCTCTGGCCTATGCACGCAGGGCGTATGGAACCGACAGGAGTCCAGGAATCATATCAGCTTCCTGGAGCTTCTTGCAGTATTCAAAACACTACAATCATTTGAGGACGTGCTTCGCTGTCAAGCCGTCCAGATAACCTCAGACAACGTTGCCACAGTCTTTTACTTGAACAAGCAAGGGGAGACCAAGTCACCACCGTTAGCCCGACTGTCGGTGCAAATCTGGGAGTGGTGCATCCCGAGAGACATTACCCCGATAGCAGTACGTCTAGTGGGTACAGGCAATGTGGAAGCCGATCTCTTGAGCAGGCACATGTCCAAGTCGCACGAATGGGAACTGGACCATCAGACACACAACCGGCTGTTCCAGCAATGGGGCCTCCCAGACATAGACCTATTCGCCACCCGGCAGAACAGGGTGTGCGAGACGTTTTGCTCGAGAACGGGAATCGGACGGGGGTCATCCAGGGATGCCTTTATGATCCCTTGGAACGATATGACGTTTTACGCTTTCCCCCCGATTCCCCTTATCATGAGAGTAATAGCAAAGATAGTTCACAACGGGGCCACAGGACTGCTGATAACTCCTTGGTGGCCATGCCAGCCATGGTCCTTGACACTTCTTCGCATTTCTCAAGCGGAATACCTTCAACTCCCTCCCATTCCTTATCTCATAACTCAGTGGGAGGGCATGATCCGGCACCCGAATCTAGAGTCACTGAAACTGACAGCCTGGCGAATTCAATAGCAGTCAACGTCGGCCCGGTACCGACGCCATCTGCAGTTCCTACTGATCCTTTCCCAAGATCTGACACGCCATTCCACGCTGAGAATCCATCTATCTCCTCTTCGTCCTCGGATCCGACAAATATTCTGTCAGCTTCGCAAATTCTTCATCCAGACATCCAGTATATTCTCGATTCTGCGCTAAGGCCGTCCACTTGAAAATCGTACGTGGCGAAGTGGCATAGATTCTTTAGTTTCGCTGAATCTCACTCGTTTTCACCGAACTCTGCCCATAGATCATATCCTCCAGTTCCTTTTAGAACTCTCCCGCTGATCTCAAGGGGCGGTTGGGCATATATGGATGCAAGCGCTCCTTTAGGTAACCAGGTCCCAAGCCGTTTAGGGCTTTATAGGTCATAACCAACACCTTGAATTGGGCCCGGACTTCAATGGGAAGCGGCAATTTCCCATTACAGTGCAGGGTTCTTCCATTTTTTCTCAACCAAGAGATTTCTTAAGGGACTCTGCAACCTCCATCCGACGGTCAGACCACTTATACCTACGTGGAGTCTTTCAGTGGCGTTACAGGCACTGACAAGACCTCCTTTCGAACCCTTGGCAGCAATTGACTAACGTCTTGTTTCTTGGAAAACTGCTTTCCTTGTAGCAGTTACTTCAGCCCGGAGATCTGCCCTCAGGGTAGACCCTCCATTTTTGAACTTACAAACAGAAGGTAGTTCTGCGAATGGATCCGTCTTTTCTTCCAAAAGTGGCTAAGTCTTTTCACACGGACCAGGAGATTATCTTGCCTGCCTTTTTCCCGTCTCCTTCGAATCTGATTGAGAGATCCCTGCATACTCTTGATGTCCGGTGCTGTCTAGCCTTCTACAGATCGAGGACTGAATCTATTCGACATTCCAATAGGCTCTTGGTTAAATACCCGGAACAAAATCAGGGTTTCCCAGTTACTCCTCAGAGACTGTCCAGATGAATAATTCACACTATTACTCTGTCCTATCAGTTGGCCAAGATAGACTTCCCTACAGTTCCCCGGGGTCATTCCACTAGAGCTGTTGCTGCTTCCTCAGCTTTTGCGTCAGGAGTCCCGATCGAGGATGTCTGCAGAGCTGCCACCTGGGCTACTCCATGTACTTTCGCTAGGCATTATATACTGTGTGTTCGTGCGAGGCAGGACTGCTCCTTTGGTAGAGCCGTTCTTTCAACTATTCTTCGTTGATGACACCTCCCTCCACCATTTCGGGTAAGCTTGTTATTCTGCCCATACGTGTGATGCACAGAGGCCACGACGAAGAAAAGCAGGTTGCTTACCTGTACTGATGTTCTTTGAGTGGCCATCTGTGCAGTCACACAACCCACCCACCGGCCCCGCTTGGTGTCATTGGGTGGCTCTATTCTTTCTTCGGTACCGACCAATTTTTTCTGTTTAGTCTAGCTGTAATTTATTTTTCTGTAGAGAGCGAACGTCCAGTCTATCAAAGACTGGAAAATGGCGGACACTCCGCTCTATATATACTGCTAGCGGGGAGGGGAGCGGAGTTTTCCCGCCAAACCGTTAGCTATCAATCTTCCGGCCACAGGCACTGCGCAGGCGCAGAACCCACATGTGTGATGCACAGATGGCCACTCGAAGAACATCAGTTACAGGTAAGCAACCTGCTTTTACTGAAATCCTTCAGAACAGAGGAGAAAGTGCACACTTTCTTCCCTGAAGGAAGTCCTGTGTTAATTCCAAAGGGCTCTTGGCCATGATGAATGACTTATGGGATGGCCATAATGTGCTTAGTGGAGAAGCCCTGCTTGGCACACCGAGGGACCCAGGGCTGAACTTGATCATTGACAGGTAGGGCTGGAAAAATACCTTCCTGTGAGCCGGCATTGCTGGTCAGCGTTGCCAAATTGGAGCATTCTTCATTCAGCTCCAGAAGGAGCAATGCTGCACCGGTTTAATCCCCCAGACATAACCCACCTCCTCTCTCAGGCAATTAAGGGCAGAGAAAAGACACCAGATCAGAATTAATGGCCTGCTTCTGTTCACTTGCAAAAACACAGTGTGTTCTGAAGATACTTTGCAATACTTAAACTGGGGAGGCTGGTCTATAGATAAGGTTTGTGGTGGTTGTTTGAACCCCAGTTCGGTCTTTTGATCACTCTTTTTCCTGGTTCCCTCTCTCATGCACTTACTTCTCAAATTGCTAGAGCACGTGCAAAGGAAAGTCCTTCCTGTGGCTGCCACAGCATGCTGTGCAAAGCCGTCTGCATATCCTAATGGCCCACGCAGGGTGGGCCATTTCACAGACTGGAAAAACTGAGGCTGGGAGGAAAGATTGCCTCCAGGGCACATGCAGAAGGAATTCTTGTGGCTGCCTGCTAGTTGCACATATGTAACTTTTGGTTGTTAGGAGGATGTGTTGATATTTTCGTGCTCACCCCACCCTTTTCTACTCTTTGTGGTCTGTTTATTTTATTTAGCTGTGAACAGCTGAGAGTCACCGGGTAAATTTATTGCCCAGACCGTGCCAGGTTGCTTTGGTACCAGTTAGCATTGCAGTTGCTCTCTTGGCGTCGGGTGAGGCCCGTTCCTTGGTGTCCGGGCCTGGGCAGTCTGCCTGGGAAAGGCAACCCACAGCAGTGCGAGCGAAGATAAACCCTTTAGAGAGCTAAATGCGGTAACGGATAATCTGGGTGGAGTCACCTGGGCCCTGCGAGATGAAAAGAAGCTTTGGTGCTTGCAGTCTGAACAGCCATTGATGTTCGCACACGTACGGCATGCGCTTCCCCGGCCAGCGCAACGCAGTCACGCCTAAGACCTTGCTGAGATCTGTGCAGGATGGTCATGCTTTCGGTCGCTCAGCCCCACTGCTGTTCAGGTTGGGTCAACACTCTCTTGTTGGCCTCCAGAGCTTAGTTGGTTTTCAAGCACATTTCGGAAGCGCTTGAAAAAGCTGGAAGAGGTTTGCTGAGCACTTGCAAACCGGAGTGGGGATCCTCTGGTCTGAAGACCAGATCTTGCCCTTTTGATGCTGCAGTCTGGCCTTTTGGCAGATGGTCTCCCCAAAATCTGGGGCTCCAAATCCGGGCTCCAGCCCTACTGAGCCCTGGAGCCCATGTCTTGGGGGATCATCCTTTTGCGGGAGATCATCAAGCTGAGCTGAAACGACCTGTGCTTGATGCACCCCAGCCGAACCTGCAGGCGATGATTCTCTGCTCATCTTTAAATCAGGCCTAGCTATTTGGGATCAGCCCTGAAACTGCAGGGGCGGCACACTTTTTAGACAGATAAGTCCAGCAACCGGTTTTGGTTGCTGCTAATACTTTTTTCCCTTTTTTGCCACCTCTGAAAGCCTAAACATCTTTTTGCAGGATTCCCTGCTGCGTTTTCAGAGAACTCAAGAGTTATAAATCTGTAGGACTGAAGTGCAGTAGAACTTAATGAAGCTGGCGTGGGAAGCGAAAGCACTGCTTGCATCTATTCTCCAAAATGGAGATATTTTTGTCCAGCTATCCTCCTCCTGTTTTCTCAAGGAGAAAGTGATTTATGTTCAAGAAGGGCTCTTTGCTTTGTGCTTGTAAAAGACATGATCTCCTTGAAACGAGACAAAGTGTTTATAGAGTACAAGGAATAAAAACCTCAGACTGAAGTTTGCAGGATTAAACAATGTGGGAAGCCAGGGGGATGGTGGTAGGCGTTCCTGTGCCATTAAGAGGTGGGTGAACTTCGCATTGTGAGTAGCTGAGAGAAACGAGCACAGATCCAGGCGGCTGCAAGCAGCAGAACTGGGAGAAGCTTGATGCAAACTCTGCAGGTAGGGAAACGTCTGCAACCAATTTTTAAGCCAAAAAAGTTGGGGCGTCCGTTGGCAAAGTCTCTCAGTGAGCGACCAACCAATTTAGGGATGGCTGAGAATTGTTGAGAAGAATGTGCTAGCATTTGCATAAGAGCAAAGAAAGAACTTCAGAGCTGTAGAAATGGTATATGAGAGAAAGAGGTCCATCAAGGCAGGTGTTGGGCTTCACTCTCAAAAGTCTGGTGTTGGATGCTTTCGTTTTCAGCCACATTTGTGGTGCTCAGTTGAGGTGGCCCCTTTTTCCTGGCTTGTCTTCATGCCATGGCAGGCTGGTACAAGTAGATTTTCACTGGCTGGGTTCAGGCAAGGGTCGGGTATGGGTTCAAGTGTGGGCTGCCAAGTCTGCCATGGGTTGTTGGTGAATCATGGGTTCCCTTGCTGTCTGAACCCTGCTGGGATAAACCATATGAGCAGCCTATGGTTCACAAACCAGGAACAAACCATGGGTTCTCCTCATGGCTTGTTCATGATAGGCAGTCCATGATTTTTAGTGCAGCTGCCTTCGGACAACACAAGAAGCCATGGTTCAACGTCTCCCTAAACCCTTACCTGTGAGAACCTAACAGGTGAGCAAAATTTGCCCCTTTGCTTCTGCAGTTTTTCCTGCTCTGTGTTGATCTGGTGCCGCCGTGGTTCAGCAAGGTTGGTGCTCTCACCGGATAAATGGTTCCATTGAAGCCTCTGGCTGTATCTTAAGAATCCGTTTTAGGGGCGAGAATCTGTCTGATGCTCTGGGTTCAGCTCCCCAGAGTTTGGTCCTCTTTCCCAAAGGCTGTGAACCCCAAATTCCTGGCAAGTGTGCCCAGCACTCATGGGCTCTGTCCAGGGATCGAGCCCTGTGTGGCCGTCACTTTGCGCCGGGGCACGTGACAAGAAATAGGCCGCCACTTGTGCAATCTTCGTTCTGCGAATGCGTTTCTCCGGCCAGGGTCTCAGGAAGGGTGGCAGCCTTGCTCCAAACATTCAAGGCACATGTGTGTTGAAGTCTATGGGGCAAGGAGGACTTTGCGACCCAAGGGCGATGCTCAGGTTCAGCTTTTCCAGGGCTGTATTTTCCATTCTTTTCAGAGGAGCGTCCTGGGAGATGGGTGGGCTGGGAGTGCGCATGCATGTTACAGCATGGAGGACATGAGGTATACTATTACAGTGGAGACATTCGGTGCTCTTTCTTGAGTGTATTTGCGCTCTTCTGCTGTAGCAGATCGCCACCTAGAGGCAGTGTAGTGGAAAAGCGGGAAGGGGAGGCCCTTTGCCTGGCGCTTCAGTTTCAATGCTATGAGGAGACGGAAAGCAGGAGCAGCTTAAGCCTTGGCAGAGAACCTTTAAGACAGGGGAGGAACTGCACAGAACTGGAACACCACCAAGTTAAATTATTTGCAAGGGAAAGGGTATGCAGCCAAGAAAGGGGAGCTTGACTCGCTGAGAGTGCAGTCCTGTTTGATGGCTCATGCCTCTTCCTCCACGAGGATGTGCTGTTATGGGCACCCAGTGCCTGTTTGCTGGCTCATGCGCGTGGCATCGGTGCGCTCAGTTAAACAAGTCCATCGAATGGGTTCAGGGAACCTGATCCCCCAGACCCAGGCTTTGAGGATGAGGTGCGTGTGGGTTGTCGTTGGATTGTGGGTCGTACTTGAAATGCTGGTTATTGTGCTGCCTTGGCCCAGATGAAGGAAGAAGCCCTGTCAAACAACCCACCGTTTGTAACCCAACAACAAAGCATGGATTCTGTTCATGGGGTCCCGGTGGTTATCGAGCTCCAGCATGTTTGCGTAGCCGCGTTCAGGCAACGCGTCCCGGCGGCGGCTCGTGCTTCTGCTTCCTCTCTGGCGAGCAGGTTCCTGTGCTTTTGAAGAAGCCTTCTCTGACACGAGTTCCCTCTTCGTCTCTGATTCGAAGCAGTCCTTCGCAATGCAGTTCTTTTGTTGAGAATCTGGGCGAGGAGACATTTTGCGCTCTTAATAGCCATTGGCCAAAGCCGGAATGAGGAGCCTCTGCTCACGGAACGGGCTGGATCTGGACTGGGAGCCCCCTTCCCATGGTCCCTCCCTTTCAGCAGGGCTTCTGGCCCCCCTTCGGGAGAGCGAGAAGGCAGACACGAAGGCCCCCCGACTGAGCCGGTCACTCCTCCAGCGCCGCCACACTGCGTCAAGGGCTGGGTCCCGTAGCTGCGCCCCTCCCCTGCTGAAAACCCCCCTCCCCTTCCACAACAGGCTGGCTCTCGCACTCAGGAACCTCGAAGGGGCTTCAGGGGCTTCACTCCCTCCGCTCCCCCTGGTCACAGTCTAACGTTTTCCGCCACACAGTGCAATGTGGGAGAGTCTGGCGGAAAGGGACTTCAGAAGCTTTGCTTTTGAACCCAAACAAAGATTGCACTGATGTGCAAGCCTCAGGCGTTGCAGCAAGTTAGCCTCTCATATTTAAAAAAAGTTATTATAAAATATTATAAATATTTTAAAAATATTTTTAAAAAGTTAAATATTTTTAAAAATATAAATTAATTTTTCTGTAGTCTGAAGTGCCTGATCCTGCCCAATCTTGAAAGCTAAGCAGGTTCAGGCTGGGTTGAATTCTGCATGGCGGACTTGAATGTTGTCAGTCTCGCAGAGTGCTATGGCTGTGGGCAGTATATAAATGTAATATACTAAGCAATTATACTCAGTATATATATACTGAGCAACAGAGCAAAGCTCAGGGAACCGAGGTTCCATTTGGATGCCAGGAAGCACTTCCTGACCGTCAGGACCCCGAGGGTGTGGAATGGGCTTCCACGGGACGTTGTTGAGGCCCCATCGGTGCGGGTGTTCAAGGATAGGCTGGACGTCCACATGGTGGGCATGTCGTGAGCGGAGCCGGCAGGAGCCGGGGGTCAGACTAGATGGCTCGGGAGGCCCCTTCTGACTCGCTCTGCTTCTATGTTTCTATGTAATGTTCTGCTGCTGATGATGACGATGTTTAAAAAACTTAAGAAATCAAGCACAAATTAGGAAAGGTGGGCAGCCTGTCGGGCACCGAGAGGGATGCTCTTGGAGGTGGCATGGCCAAGTCAACCCCGTGCAGTGAAGCTCTTTCGGCGCTGGCCAGTGTGAAGCATGAGGCAGCTGCTTCTGAAGCACTCGAGCATTTCCAAGTAATTCTCCAAACACGCGTGTTTCCTCTCCTCTCCTCTCCCACCTTTTCTCCTGGCATGTGGAGAATTAAGGAGATTGGACAGATGGCGTCTCCCCCCGCCGGCCCATCTGCTTGGAGAAAACAGCTCCTTTTGCTTGCTTCTCTGGCCGCTTCTGCCGCCTCCTCCTCCTCCTCCTCCCCCCTTTCATAGAAGTTTTCAAGTTCAAGGCACACTCTTCTAGCATGGAGCTTGTAATGTCCTCTTGAGCTGCTAAAGACTGGTTAAAACAAAAAGTTGGGCCACCATGGCAAGAAAGTGCCATGAAGTTCTCTTGCACCCCTGCAGAAAACACAATCTGCTTCCATTTTCAGTTTAAATCAGTCAAGCACAGCTGCTCCCAACCTGGTGGCCTAGAGATGTTTCGGGTTGCAACTCCCATCAGCCTCAGGCAGCACAGCCAGTGGGTGGGAATTGGAGTCCAAACCATTAGGAGGAGATCAGGCTGGAGAAGCACCTTTAGTTTTAACAGGACCCCCAACCTTTTCTGGTCAGTGTGTATATCTGGAGCCTTGATAGTGTGGTGGGCACTCTCACAAAATGGCTGCCATGGGGGTGTGGCCATTCACAGGGTGTGCACCGAGCAGTCATTTCCCAGAAGGCAAATTGTTGTGATTAACTTATCAAAGGCACTTGCCAAGAACCTCAGTCAAAGGCAGGAATGGGGACTGGGCTTGGAAACACAAAATCCAGCTTTTAGGCATTAGAGGGCAGTCCCTTTGCTTTGTAGCCAACCTCCCAGTTTAAGGTTGTGTTTAATCTTAAGAAATAAAATCCACGTTTGGAATGTTAGGGAGCTCAGCACACAGCAAGAGAAGTGTGGCATGTTTGCTTGAGAGTCCAGTTCCAACACTGTCACCACCTCCGAAAGGTTTGGCGGGGAAGAGCCGCTCATGGGCAGGCCGGCCGGACCTAAGCCCTTTTCCTGACTGCTCGGCCTTCCAAGGTTATGGGCTTGAGTCCCAGAGCCATTGCTCAGTGTTAAGAGGACCTGCTGTGCGGGGATCGTGGCTTCTCAAGTTGAAAGCTCCCAGGGGGGTGGCCGGGAGCCTCTTACACCAGAAGTCCCACTGTCACTGCCCCACAAAAGAGGCAGTCCCGTCCTCCACGCTTCTCTCCACAGAGCCCAGAACAAACAGAGTCTGACTTGCCGAAGCAGCTTTGCTCAGTGCCAGAGTCTTCCTTTGAAGTTCCCAGATGAAACAGAGTTTGTTTTAAAGTCAGCAGTAAAGCATTTAGAAGACGGACTTGTTCTGCACAGGTTTCAGGAAGCTGTTGGGATGCACCACCAAGTTGTCTCTGGCCTGTGGTGACCCCATGAATGGAAGCCCTCCAAAATGCCCCATCCAGGGCAGCCCCACACAGATCTTTCAATTTCACGGCCATGGCTTCCTTGATGAATTCAGTCCGTCTCATGTTTGGTCTTTCCTTCCCCCTTCTCCCTTTGACTTCCCCCAACATGATGGTCTTCTCCAGGAAGTTTTGTCTTCTCGTGATATGTACAACAGCCTCAGTCCTGCCATTTTTAGTGGAGAATCGTCGGGATGGCGGCCAGTGACAAGCGAGGTCCCCCAGGGCTCTGTTCTGGGACTGATCCTGTTCAATCTTTTCATCAACAACATGGAAGAAGGGATGACCAGTCTGCTGGTCAAATTCGCAGACGATACTAAAACGGGGGCCGTGGCCACAACTGAGGAGCAGGTACTCCGGATCCAGAAGGATCTGGACAGACTATGGAAGTGGGCAGGGGACAACAGGATGGCGTTCAATGTGGATAAGTGCAAGGTCTTGCACTTGGGGCAGAGGAATGGGTGTCATAAGTACAGGTCAGGGGACAAGTGGCTGGAGAGCAGCACCTGTGAAAGGGACCTCAGGGTGCTGGTCGACTGCAGGCTGAACATGAGCCAGCAGTGTGATGCGGTGGTCAAGAGGGCAAATGCCACCCTCAGTTGCATAGCCAGAAGTGTGGCTTCTAGATCGAGAGAGGTATTACTACCACTCTACACAACTCTGGTGCGCCCACAACTGGAGTATTGTGCTCAGTTTTGGGCCCCTCATTACAGAAAGGATACAGCCAGGTTGGAATCGGTGCAGCGTAGGGCCACAAGGATAGTAGCCAGATTGGGGGGATGCCATATGAGATCGAGGGTCTTTTCAGCCTGGAGAAGAGGTGACTCCAAGGGGGCCTAGTGACATATAGGTAGGTGAAGGGATGTCACACGGTGGAGGGTCATGACCTGTTCTCCCCTGTGGTGGAGGAGGGACACAATCCAATGGGGCAAAGCTCGGGGAACCAAGATTTAGGGTGGATGCCAGGAAGTACTCCCTGATGGCTAGGACCCCTAGGCCCATGAATGATGGCTTCCACGGGAGGCAGTTGAGGCCCCCTTGGTGAGGGTGTTCAAGGACAGGCTGACATGCACATGGTGGGCATGTTGTGAGCGGAGCCAGGGGTCAGACTAGATGGCCCAGGAGGCCCCTTCTGTCTCGCTCTGCATCTGTGTTTCTGTTTTTGCTGCTAGGGAAAGTCCTGGTTTGATCTGATCTCGGTCCCCCTTGTTCCTCTTCCTATCGGTGCAGGAAATGCACAAAGCTTCTGGAAGTCGCTTCTGTGGAAATGGCAGAGTTGTGTCCATATATTCCCTTGTGCAGAGACTGGCTGGCTTGTCCTTTGTATGCAGCTAGAGGCAGTGGAGAAAAGTGATGGCAGGCAGGAGGGGAGGCCCCCAGATCAGTGTGGCTCCTCTTCCGTTATTTCCTTCCAGCTTCAAGAGGGCATTATTATTGCTCTTTTCAGGAGCAACCGTGGCTCCTGAAAAGAACGGCTGTAGTGGGTGAGTCGCCCCAGTGCTGCAGGTGCACGTGCTTCTTGGGGCCTGATGTAGTTGTTAAATTTTGTTTCCGTACCACCCAACAGCCAAAGCTTTCTGCGTGGTTACAGGAAAAAGAAGAGAGGCAAGAGGGAGGCAGAGCCTGATGTGAGACCAGATGCCATCAGGAAACCTAAATTGCCCTTTTATTTCCTCCACCATTGCCTTTCTACCTCTTCTTGCATTATTTTGTGGTTGGTGGGATTGAGAAAGTGTGCCATACTGAACCTGTTCCTGTTGTGCGTTGAAACGAAAACGGCAAGCAAATGTTAAATATCCACAAGTCGCATGGGGGATGGGTGAAGCTTCACCATTCTCTGAAGGGATCCGGATGGAATGGAACAATTTCCTTCTCCTTGCAAAACACAACCAAGCCGAGTTGGATGCTTTTTGTTTGCAGTTCACCTCTCGGCTTCCTTCCACGCTCCTCAGCGGTACTCACAAGGGGCCGCAAATAAACGTTGAGTAGAACTCCTACCCTTTTGTAACCCTCATGTGTTTATTTGAGGCATTTGTACACCTTCCCTTACCTTGTCATGAACTCTCCAGGAAGCTAATGGATAATAAGACCCAAGACTAGTCAATGAGGAAGAAAATAGCATTCACTCATTAATAACAGCTTTAGCCGCAGGAAACATGCCACGTATTGGAGCTCAGAGGCCAACTCTTCTCCTGGCACTGCAACTTCAACAAAGTTATCCCTTGTGCATACATATAGAAATGTAGAAACAGAGCGAGTCAGAGGGGGTCTCCCGGGCCATCTAGTCTGACCCCGGCTCCAGCCGGCTCCGCTCACGACATGCCTGCCCTGTGCGTGTCCAGCCTGCCCTTGAGCACCCCATGTCTTTGGAGAGGGCATTTCAACTCTGGGGGGCCACCACAGAGTATCCAGTTGTCACTTCTCGAGGGCACAATCGTACGCATGGTTAGATAGAAAGAATTGGGGGACACACGCCTGGACGGTAAGGCAGTTTCTCCCCAGATGTGCAGAGGACCACTTTCTTAGTCTCTTATGGTAGGAGTGTATGCAGCAGGGCCTCTAGAGAATTTCTGAAGGGTGAGGGTTTGGGTTAGCAGGCGATGCTCCAGAGACCCCAGCCTTCAGATGTACTGGGTTTGCTGTTCATTCAGCATGTGAAGCCCATGAATGATTTCATACGAGGGTGAAGATTTTCATCCAGAGACCATTGGCATTCAGTCATGGAATCTGACTTATGTGATAAACAGCCACAGGAGTTGGACTTTTGGGGGGGGGGGGTTCTCCCATTCCTCACAATGTGCTCAAGTGCCAAGTCCAGTGTGGGTTAGCACTGAACTGCGGGTTGTCCTGTTCTCTGAACCCAGCTGTGCTAAGAAACCGTGGCTTGTAGACCACAACCCACCCATGAAGTGAAAGCACAGTTCGTTGCTGGATTGTAAATGGTGGGTTTTCACCATGGTTTGTTATCTTGGCCAGGTTCAAACGGCACTTCAGTCAATGTTTCAACAAGAACCCATTCAAAGACAACTCAACTGTGGGTTATCATATTCTCAGGATCTGTTCCTACCATGCATCATTCCTTCAGCTATTAAAAATTAAATAAATGTTGTATAGAATGAAATATTTCACACGAATCTCTCAAAATGTTGATCCTGACAGCAGTGGCTGACTTCTGATAAAACAGTAGCAATAGCCCATGCTCAAGGCTAATATTGAAAGATGCGTTACCATGTTGTCTGAACTAGGGATGAGTGAGGAAACCTTTTTGGGGGCGAGAATCCACTGGATTCCCTGGGCTCAGCTCCCCAGACTCCAGTCTGCTTTTCTGAGAACCCATGTTCTTGGTGAACTGCCCAGGAATCGAGCCTTTCGCGACCTCTGTGCAAGCTGCTATTCGTGCTGTTGTACATGACACTGAGGAAAACGCAAGCCATCTCGGACATCTTGGCCCACCTCACTTTGTAAGACCAGGCTCAGTAGGAGAGGACTGTGAGAGGAAGTCCATAAGCAGATTGGAGGGACGGGTTCCACCGAGTTTCTTCACAACCCTAGTCTGAACCAAGCTGTTCTAATAAGCCATGGCTTGTTAACCTCACACAACCCAGGAAAGGAATCCATGGTTTGTTGTTGGGTCGTGGGCAGTGTGTTGTCCATCACTGGCTGGGTTCAGACAGTGTGGTATCAGCAACCTCCCATGGTCCAACCACAACTGGACTCGGCTTTTGACTGTGGTTTATCTTGTTGTCCTAAGTCTGCCTCAAGTCGTCGTAGGCCTGAACTGAGCGATGAACTTCCCAGAAGGAGCCCTTTTCCTCCACAAAGACTTTTTCGTGCTCTTTGGATAATGGCTTCTGAGACAACGCTGGCAGATTTCTCTCCAAACCGCATCTCCCATTCTCTGCCGCTAATTCTATTACTTTTTTTTATTCTTCTCCAGAATGAATGCAAACAATCTGTTGCCGTAGCAATGACAACTATATCATCACCCGGGAGCATATAAATACTTCAAGCACTCAGCTTCTGTCAGCCGCAGCCATTGTCACTTCCCCTCATTATCGTTATCCGCATTCTCCGCCTTCCCACATCTCAGTGGGGTTTTAGAGCCATTAATAAAAGGGTTGTGGGGGGATCATATTGTCTGTTTCTGCAAGCATATGGAGCCCACAAGTTCTTGAGCAGGTAAAGATGGGCGCAATCTGGGCCGTGAATGCTACAGGGGGCCCAGGAAGGCAAATTGATTGTCTTCCTTGGCAGTGTGACCTCTTGTGCCCTTCATCTGTGTCCCTCCTTTCAGCACCAGGTGGTGAGCTGGCAACATTTCCCATAATGCCTCAGGCCCAGCCACTTGGCACTGCTGGGAAGACCTCACAGAAGTGTGGAGACTTCAGCCAATCCCTGAGGAGGCTGTGTGTGGCTGCTGGACTTAATTTGGGGCCCCTGGGTTTTGCTGTGGGAGGCTGTTGATCAGCTGTTTCCTGCAGCATTGCAACATAACCTCTAGGTGGCGCTGCACTACAGCAAAGTAGGGCAAATACAGAAGAGGAAATGACCTTCATTTTGCTTTTGCAACTAAATGGTGCATTTCCCTGGCTGAACACCATAAAGAGCCCATGAGCACCCCAGTATAGGGACTCTTGAGTGCCAGTTTTCATTCCTCATGTAGAAAAGCCCCTGTCACAGGTAACGGACAGGGTTTTTCTCGGAGCTCAGGTTGTTAGAAACATGCAAGAGAGACTTTAGAAAGATACTGGGGGTGGGAAGGGGGCAGGCAGGGAGCTAAAGGCTTCCTGGGCATTGCATCAGGCAGCTGGAGCACTGTGGCCAGAACAGTGGAACTGGATGTGACTATTCAGTGTTCAATGCAAGGGTTCAGTATTCTGCCCATGTTCAGAAGAACCCTTAGCTCATCATTACAGCCATGGTTCTATCACTGAACTCCAGCATCAAACAGATTCAGGGGCTGCCACATGGTGGTTCTAAGTTCATCCCCCACAAACGTCCTGGTTTTGTTGCAAATCCCAATCCTACAACACAGGGAGGGAGGGAGGGAGGGAGGGAGAGAGAGAGAGCCCGCGAGCGCACAACAAATACCTTTTGTAATGCAACTGCTCTAAAATACTTTTCCTTAATCTTTTGCTAAAAGATTGAGAATCCGGTGATTGCAGAAAGACAATGCCCAGCCCCCCGCCCCCGCCCCAGGTGCCAGGGGAATGCAAAAGGAAAACAATTTAAAGCAAAAATAAAAAGTGCCTGTAGCACCAAAGTGCGTCAAAAAGGTGAAAAATTGGACCATTTTAAGTCTCTATAGCAACTGCAAATGGTTTTTCTTTTCCAGAGTGACTGCAGATGGGGAGGCAAAATGTTTCCACAGGCTTTCTGACCCCCCCCCCCATTAATAGCTTTATCTAATTCTCTGGTAGATGCCCCCATGTTCCTGAGAAATAATTTCCCATTAAAACAGAACACAGGCTCTGCCTGCGTTGGAATTGCTCAGTTTGCTCTTGTATGGATGCTGCGGCTTGGCTTGTCACGTCTGCGTAAGCCCAAATCTGCCCATTACATAAAAAGCAGACAGTCACAAGGACTATGCGCCTCATTTTTAAAGCAAAGGAGATGCACAGATAGGGCTGTGTGATGTCCACCCACCCACCGTCTGCTCCCCCAGATGGTTTCTTTGCCTTGCAAGGAAAGCAAGGCGGCTTACATAAACCTCCGCTTCAGGTTATCCTCACAACAACCTTGCAAAGTAGGCTAGGCTGAGAGTGAGGGTCTGGCCCAAAATCCCCCAGTGTGCTTTGAGGCTGACTGGGGACTCGAACCCAGATCTCCCAGGTCTCCAGTCACCGTTGCATTGCACTGGCAATCCGTACTTTTTGGGGTACATCCACAAAACTGGCAGCATGGTTTTCACTTTTCCTGAATGCTGCTTAAAATTTGCTTAGCAGAGATGTTTTCTCCCCCTTCCTATGGGTAATTTCTGGTTGATTATTGCTTATACATGCAATTAGGGTAATTGCATCTGATTATGCAAATTAGCATCATTGTGTAATTAGAATGTGGAAAGATACCGTATAGTGCAGTGGCGTGTTTTCTCCCTTTCTCTCTGTTAACTTCTTAAACCAGCTGTGCTAATGCAGAAAACAGTCGGTGGCGTTTTCTGCTGGTCCTCCGATGAGCTGGTTCTCTCAAAACCCTGGAGGACTTCTGAGTGGATTTTAAAATGCGAAGCTTCGCCACCAGAGCAACTAATTTGGCTGGACCAATCAGCATGGCCCAGTTGTCCTAACGAGGCTCATGCTGGCAGGCTCATTCTGCAGCACCCGTTCTCCGCAGACTCGGACCTGCTTGCTCACTCTGCCTCAAAAAGGTGTCACTCGGACTAGCAGCGTGAAAGTTGTGCACAGTTCTCGCCACTCGCCTCTGCACAGTGCAGTTAATAATGCACCTCCTGCTCCCAGAGGAGCAGAGCTTTTCTCGGGGGACCTGGAGATTAAATCAGGAATAGGGTGGGTGCAACATCAGACCCTGGGATTGGCCAGCAGTGAGACGTCCCTGGATTGGCCCAAATCTAAGGGACAGCTGCCCTTGTTTGGTCAAGAATGGCACCGTTTGCCTCCCATTTTGTCTCTGCTGCCATTGGCTGCACAGTGTGGACCATGTTTGGTTGCTCACAGCTCCAGACTGGAGATTCTCGAGATGGCTGCCAGCAAGGAGGTGACCGAACAGGCTGGCATTAATCCGGTTTGTTCAGAGCACCGTTTTGCGGTTATCTGAGGCTCAGAGAGGAAGCTGTCGGCCTCTCACAAGGCTGGATCTGAAGATAACGTCCACTGTAGATAGAACAGACACGTTTATGCAGGCCAGGTTGTGTCAGGAGAGCAGGGTGGGGTCAGGTTACAGGCACCGGGCAGAGCAAGCCCCATACGTGCAGAAGCCCCCTTGTGGAAAATTGCAGCAGGGCCATGGAGAGCTCCAAGTGAGCTTTCCTGGCTGGAGCTCTCTCCTGGAAGAGACATAGGAGGATGTTGTCTCAGCAGGAAACTGGAGCCGGCTGAAACCATGTGTGGGCAGCTGTGATCTGCAGTGTAGACAGGCCCATCCTTCTGGAGGAGCTGGATGGCCTGTTAAAGGGCTTTTGCCCTGGTCACTGTGAGGTTTGGAAGGTGAGGGCTCTGCTGAGGGTTTCAAAGATGCTCTCAAAGTCTTGTTTTCTAGCTGTGGGGGCATGAATATGGGACTGACTTCCCTTCCTTTGGAAGAACAGCCCGATCCCCATTTTCTCAGGGTCTTCTTCTGTTCCCCCAAAAGGACAAAGACCAGAAGCCATACATAGATTTTAGAAAAACAGGCTAGGGGAAAAAACACTTATTTTACACATGAGGTAGGTGAATTATGTTTTATTTTGCAAATATTTCTCTAGCTTTATGTTACCCCAACACAAGGAAAAGTTTAAATACTGACGCTCCTATGATAGCAACAACTTTTAAAAGATGTGTGGACCCCGCCAGGCCTTTCACAAGTTCCAGCCGTGCCCAGCCCTGCCCTCGAAGTGAATGTTGCAGAGTAGCGAGGTGTCTCTCCCTCGCATGCGCATGGCCACTGAGGCAGCGCATAGCTTGCTGTTGGGCACAGATGAATGTACTGGAAAATATGTGAACTCATTTTCGGACCCTTTTCCCTTGACCTGCTAGAAACAGAAAGGGGAGCTTTGCACTCAGGGCAGTTACACTGAGCCACATCTTGTAAGTCACTATATGCTTTTCGCTTACATCTTTCAAACCACTTTGCTTTCAAACTTGCAGAGAAAATGAGCAGAGATTGCAACAGCCGGCATGTTCGCTTCCGCAGTGGGTGATACTGGAGAGTGGGGCTTGGGAATCTGCTGCGCTTTCCGAAGTGGGAGGCTACAAGCTTGCCTTGTTTTCTTCTGGGGGATGCTGGAGGGGATGCTGCAGCACTGACAAGATTTGTCAATAGGCGCGATCTGTCCTCTCTGTAATGACTCTGGATACATGAAGGTGCAGATGGTATCCTCTGCTACATGCTGCATTGATGATCATCACTCTAGATGGCATTAAAAGGGTGATCAAGGCCACTAGTCCTCATGACTCTATGAACATGATAGACTTTGCTTTCAGAAGATGTAGTGAGGATCACGAATGTGGATGGCTTTAAAAAGAGACTGGGCCAATTCTGGAAGAGACGGCTATCAAAGCTACTGATCCTCATGGTTCTATGCTACCCCCAGTATCAGAGGCAGAGTTTATGGGGAGCATGAGTCAGAGGGGGCTGTTGCACTCTTGTGGATTTCCCATGGGGCATCTCCATGACCCCTGCAAGAGCTGAAGGCTGGACTCTTTCAAGCTTATTTTCGATCCGGCTGCAACTGCATGTGTCTACTTTTGAAGTTCCAGTATACCTTGCTGCACCCAGAAACAGCACGTGGGGAGGACTCTGGGGTCGCTCTTTGCCAGACGCTTGGCAGGGCGGGAGGTGCATGGTAAACAATTACAGATGAAAATCCACAGTAGGAAGTTAGTTTTATTTAAAACTTCATTTCCTTTTGGCGATGTGCCCAGACACCGGCTTAGGGCTCCCTTGCTGTGTGTTCCCTTCATGAGAAAGGAAGTACCCTGGGTTTTTTATTTCCACTTTTTGGCCTTGGGAAAAGCAGTCAGATTACATGCATGCAGCCTGCAGAAAACGCACTGCTAGAATTGCAAAACCTCTCAGATTGCTTAGGTGTTCCATCCTCTTCTGCAACACGAAAGGGAAGGCAATATGCCTGATCAAAGGGGGAAAAGAGAGTTTACTTTAAGCTAAGCTATCCATGTGGTAGAGCTCTGACTGGACTGTTCCATTTCAAGTTGTGGGAGGAGTGCAAGGCTGCAATTCTGTGGTTCTTGGAAGGGCATTCCAGGCTAGGGAGCATAGTGCTTTGTTCATGGGAGGGGACTGTAAAAAGAAAGAAACCCACCCTTGCAAGCGTCCCCATTAGCACAAAAACCATGCAGAAATACGGATGGATTTTTCTGCAAAAAGAAAAAAAAGCTTGCAATCTGGTAGGGACTTGAGCTGGAATGTGCATCAAGATGGAATTGTTTTGCTAACTGAGGCATGTGTAGCAGCCATTGATCTCGAGAGATGTGAGGCAGTTCTCCTCGTAGTCCGTTTGTCCTCTTCGCTCCCAGAATCATCTTGCAACTTTGCTTTCCCCTCTTTCCCCTCTGCTTGCAGTGCAGGGGACGGGAATTAGCACTGAGGAAGCAAGTAGGTGGCAGCACCTGCCTCCCACTCCCTCGAGCAGTGAAACATTCCAGGCTAACCTCTTGCAAAATGCAAGGTGTCTTTCTTGGTCATATTTTCAAATATATAAGCCTAGTGTGGACTCTACCAGAAGAATGGTGAGCAGATTGTTAAAGTTTATCAAATGGTGTTAGGGACCTTCCAAGAGCCAGGATAGTGTCTTGGAGCCATGCTGAAGCATTCTGGCCTTCTGTTTGCTTGGATGAGCACCAGAGATAATTGCTTGGGAGCTGCCTTCCCAAACCTCACTGTAGAGAAGAGTGGCTTTTTCTGGGAGAACAAAGCTGTTTGCCATAGTGCAGTGGCTTTGCCAAGGGCCACGGCCCTCTCTCGGGAAGGGAGGTCTCGCTGAAGCAAGGGAGAGAAGGACCCAATAAAGAGGCAGGAGGTGTCTTGGAGTCTTAGCTCAGAGAGAAGAATGGACCCAGCCAGGTCTGGGGACCCGCGGAGCATCCCCTGGCCTGTTCAGGGGACCATTACAGCCAGAGAGAACACTGCAACCTGTCTTCACCTTACAATCCTAGCTCCGTATTTCACCACTGTATTCAATAAGCTCGATCTCATCTTTGATGCAAGTTAGCATGTTCTGCAGAGTATGTGGTGTGGTGCTTTGGCTGGACCAGGCACCTTGAAACGAACACATTGACCTGTAGGCAGAGGGACACAGTCGGGGTCCGACATCTGTGAGACTTTTCTGCCAGGCCTTTGGGAGAATTATCCGTGGAGCTGAACCATGGTAGGATTCAGCGCCATGGGCAGCTCCTTGGACATTCAGACTGCCCTGCAGGCACTGGTGCCATCAGTCCCCCCTGGATTTGGGATGTCACAAAAGGGCAGCGAACATTTGACGTGTTGTTTTGGGATTGTTTTGGGATTGGTAATGGGTGACTTTGGGCCAGTCACCGTATCAGCCCAGTCTACCTCACAGGGTTGTGGTGGGGATAAGATTGTGAGCAGGAGGGGGGATGATGTAAAGCAGATGGAGTTCTTTGAAAAAGAAAAGAAAAAAGGTGGACGTGAATCTAATAAATAAAGAAGGGGAACATCATGGAGGCAAACGCATCCAGTTCTCAGCTTGAAACTGCACCCTGGTTTAGTTCATGAGCACCACCCTTCTGCCTTACTCTTCTCTCAGTTTCCCTTGAATCATAGGATCATATAGTTGGGCCTAGAAGGCCACTGGGCCCAACCCCGTGCTCAGTGCAGGCTCGGGTCTCCCATCCAAATGCTAACCAGGCCTGGCCCCACTTAGCTTCCAAGATTAGGCAGGATCAGGAGCTTCAGACTATATTAAGTTCAGCCTGTTACATGCTAACATCTGTGTTTTCCAAATCACAAGGATCCATGAGGCGTTTTACCACAAACCACAGTGCTCAAAAAGCCACAAAAAAGCAAGGCGAAGTGTTAAAAGTAGTTTGCAACACAACAACCTCGGTGAACTATGTAAAAATAGTTGCTGGAAGTTTGGAGGGGATTTGGCAGTGTTGGTTCTTTGAGCATCCAGTAGGGACCCCTGGTGGTAAGACACCGGTTGCCCGGACTCTGGACTGAGGATTTGGGCAATGCCAGATTGCAGGTGGCTAACACTCCTTTTATCATGGCTGGTCGTCAGCGGCCCAAGCCATACTTGCCAGAACGAAACACACGTCTTCCACCTCCAGCAAAGAGTGCGTCTGGTGAGCTGCTGGCTTTGGTGGTTCACTGGTGTTTTTGCTTCCCTGTGGGAGGTTTGTACTGGTGGCATCTGGCCTGCACTCACTTCTGCCTGCTTTCGTCTAAAGCAGGTGCTTCCCGTTACAGAGCAAAGCTCTTGCAAGGTTAGATTGGGCAGTGGGTTTGCCATCTTTCCTGGCTGAATTTCATGCCTCGTGCATGGAGCAGTGCGGAAGGAGCAGTGCATACCGTCCCGGGGAAGCACTGGAAAAAGCAGCCACTGCCTGCCCCCAAAGCGGTGGCTGTCCGAGGCAGCCTTCTCACTCGGCCTCATGGCGGGGGCAGCCCTGCCCCCCAGAAGACACCAATTTGCATAACATTTGCCTATGCTAATGTGTGTGTACATTTAAAATGAATTATTGTACCAGAAAGGAAAAGACATAGAAACAGAGTGAGTCAGAAGCAGCCTCCTGGGCCATCTAGTCTGACCCCCGGCTCCAGCCGGCTCCGCTCACGACATGCCCACCATGTGGACGTCCAGCCTATCCTTGACCACCTGCACCGTTGGGGCCTCAGCCACCTCTGAACATCTCAGCCTAGTGTGATGGACCACAGATGGTTGGACTGGGGACCTGGGAAGTCTGGTGCTTATCCCCCAACCCTTGGCCATGAAACTCACTGGTTAGGTCTTGGGGCAATCACTTACTTTCATTGTGGCCTACCTCATAGGGTTGTTGTTGTGAGAATAAAATGGTGTGAAGGAGGACTATGGAAGCTGCCTCAGGTTCCTTCCAAGAGGAGAAAAGGTGGGGCATAAATGCAGTGTAATCATACATGTTACAAACTCTGCTTTTTATCCATGTTATATTATTCTATTAGCATTCAGTAACATTCCTTTCTTACATGTCTGTTTATTTATTACATTTATACCCCAACTTTTTTTTTGTAAAGAACCTGAATCAAAGTGGCTTCCATTGTTCTCCTCCTCCTGGTCTCAGGTTTATCTCCACAGCAACAACCCTGCAGGGTAGGTTGGACTGAGGTGGGCGCCTGGGCTACAGTCACCCGGTCGGCTCCGTGGCTGAGCGGGGACTCGAACCCGGGGCGCCTGAGTCCCAGTCCAGCACCCTTCCCCGCTGCACCACACGCACTCTCAGTGTGCAATGTCAGCAGCTCAAGATAGGGAAGCTGGGACATCTTGGTGGGGCACCAGCGTCTGCACCGTGCTCCCAGGTGTGCTTCAAGAGGCGGAAAGAGCCGCACTGTGAAGCACCTCTTCGAAACAGGCTTTCTCCATCCTGTGAGGGATTCTGTGATTCGCCTGTTTTACTGTTATGACTCCATCATATTTTTGGGGCCTGATTTTGAGCTTCTTGTAATGCACGTCATTCCCAGTGATATGGGCACAATGCTCAGAACCCTCTACCATCGGAAGACTGTGGGCATCCTGCACAGAGATGCCAACGTCTCCTCCATCTTTCTCCTCATTTTGCTTGTCCAGCTGCGACCCTAACCCTAAATTGGTGCTCCCCCTCTTTCCCTCCCCTCCAGACATCCCAGTGAACCCGACCCGGTTCCTTCCACACCAGCTGTGGTGGGGAAGGGCGCAGCAAGTCTGGCTCCGACCTCCAAGCGATTTTATGAACCTGAAGCTGTTTTTCAGCCTCGGAGTTGGAACTCCAAAAACATTCCCCCCCTCCAGATGCTGCATATAGGATCACTTTGCTTAGGATGCTACTCTCAAGTAGCATCAAAACATTTTGAATACATAAAGAGACAAATCTGAACCAGTTTGAAAATGATAACTTCCCAGCAAGACAGTGGCGGCGTTGAACAAAAGACGCACCCTTCTGTTGAATTAGGACATCTGGAGCGTATGTAAGTGATACAGGCAGAATAGTCTGTGCTGACCTTGACCAGTGTGAGCCGCGCCCTTGCTTTATGCTTTGTCTTTGCGATTCCTTCCAGAAATCCATGAGGACAAAGTGTTCCCCCCGGACGCGTCCCACGAGCCACGCTACCCCGGCAGCCTTCGTCGCCCTCTGAGAAAGTGACGCGCCCCGAGTCCAGCATGGGAGACTCTCTGGCGGATACCGCAGGCCGAGTCGTGGACGCGTGCTGCAAAGATGCGCAGGCGGAGCTTGTGGGAAGGGTCGCTGTGCTCTGTGTCACCGCCAGCCCCGGCGGGGCTAGCCAGAACGGCCAAGAAGCTGCTGAAGAGGACAAGGCCACGTTCCCTAAATGTCCCGAGAGCCAAAGGAACGGGGTCGATTCGGATTCAGGGACCGCCGAAGAGGCGGATGGAGCCCGCGAGCTGCGATCACCAAAGAGGGTCCCAACAAGACCCATCCTCTCTGGCAGGAAGTTTTCCCTGCAGGAGAAGCCGGCAGGAAACTACTTGACTTGTGCCGACCCCTCGGGCTTTGGTCCGTACGCCACGGGGCCCTCCACGCACATCTCGCCCCGCATCGTGAGGAGGCCGACGATCGAGTCCCATCGCGTCTCTATCTCAGACGCTGTGGTAGGGTTTCCGTTTCTCTGGACAGGATCAGTTCATCCCCTTTTCCCTCACCGTTCCTTCCAAACGGTGCTCACAGCTCAGTGCTCTCATTGGGTGGTGCTAGCGTGAGCTGGCCCTTTAGAGGGTCTGGGTGGGTACCGGTGAGGCCACGTGGGGTCAGACCCCCATCTGAGACCCCCACTTATTTGGGGCATTCACAGCTGAGACATTTAGGGCACACGCACTGATAGCTGGGTCTTGGGGAAATTTTGGGGGATTTGTTTGCTGATGGGTTCAGCGCCAGTCCTGCTTCCATACATGCTTTTGTGCCCTGCCACGTTCCCCATCGTCCTGCTTCTCCCTCTGCCCCATGAGCCCCTGGCCTTTCCCCATAATGCACCCTCCCCGCTGGCTCCCATCTGCCCTCTTCCTCTTCGGCCTTCTCCAGAGCTCGCTCGCTCCTTCTAGGCCAGGGCAATTGACTGCTTTGGTACCATCACACAGCGCGTTGGCTAATTCCAGAAACTGTCTTGGGCACTGCCACAAAATGGCTGCTGCGGGAGGCAGCGCTGACTTGCAAAGAACAAGCAGCCTGCCTCGGCTTGAGCCTGAGCGCAGAGGAAAGACTGAGGGAGGAGTGGAGGCACGGCGCTGCCCAGGCGCACCCCGTTGCTTGCTTCATGCTAGGTCCCCTTTCAGCTCGGCTGTCCTTCGTAGCCCTGTTTTCCCAGCATGCTCTGCAGCCTTTGTTTCTGCAGCTGAGCTGAGTCCCAGGTGGCATCCACAAGGACCGGTAGCCACCCAGTCTTTCCCCGGCCCTTTTCCTACAGGCCCAGTCATGGGGCTCCTACTGAGGATGGCACAACATGTGCCGGAGGCATGCCAGTCTTTGGCCTGTCCTTGCCAGTGCCCCCCATCTTCTCCTTGTCAAGGGTATCCCCGGCCCTGCAGGTGGTGAACAAGTCTCCCGAGGCCTGGATGGATTTGCTCTGCCCAGGCAGGCCAGCAGAACCTCTGGGGCAGAGAAAAGAGGGGCTCCAGTCTAGGTTGCTCAACCACATTGACCTTCTTGAGTTGTAGGACATTCCTAGAGCCCTCAGCAAGGAATTCTGGGATGCTCCCCAACTCTGCTTCCTGGGTTGCCCATTGGTGCTGCCTGGCTCCTCGCCTTAATGCCTGGCTCCAGCTTCCTGGCTCCCCCTTCCTACTGCCCCAGGGCCAACCCTGATATTCAGCCCCTCCAGCTTGCACCCGGCAGCAACCCCAAACCCATTCTCCAAGCAGACTCTCTTCTCCTCTTGCACCCTTTTCAGAGTCAAGGTTGCCATCTCCGTCCATGTGGGGTGTATGCATTGTGGTACATGCCCTGGCAGGGAACTCCCACTGGTGCGGGGCAGCTTGCTCATAAGTATTTTATCCACCGACGTGCCCAACAATTCCCAGGGGACCGGTGCCCCCGAAAAGAAAGTGCAGAAATTTAAATTTTAATGCAGGCAAAAGGGGGCTGGCTGGTTTCTCAGCGGCTGGATGCTGTTCTCTGGGAGGAAACTCATCCCTTTTGAGGCACGTCTTATCCACGCTGAGCACAGAGCATCCACAAACATTTTCACGGGGCCATAAAGAGGGGTGCCTCGTGCCGTGAACTCGCATGGAGAAGACTCTTTGTCAGATGCATGAAATATTTTCCGCAGATGTAATTGATACATGGGAGCCAGTGTGGTGTCGTGGTGAAGAGCATGGGACTGGGACTCAGACGATCCGGGTCCGCTCAGCCATGGAGCCCACTGGGTGACTTTGGGCCAGTCACAGACTCAGCCCAACCTACCTCACAGGGTTGTTGTTGTGGGGATAAGATGGAGGAGGAGAATGATGGAAGCTGCCTTGAGCCCTTTGTAGGAAAAAGGCAGGCTATAAATTGGAAAATAAATACATAAATGGATGCAGCAGGAAAGTGTCGCTGGTATCTACGGCAGGGCTAAATGTACAATAGATCCAGCTCAGATCTTCCTGACCTGGTAATATATTTATTAAATTTAGATCCTGCACTTTTTCTACCAGGAGTCCAATGCAGCCTGCATGATCCTTCTGTGCCTTTTCATTTTATCCTCTGCAGGGCAGGCTAGGATGAGAGCAAGTGATTAGCCCAAAGGCCCCCGCTGGCCCCTGGCCGCATGGCTGAGCAGGGTGTCTCCACCCCGGTTCAGCTCTCTGGGCCAGTGCCACCCCCACCCCCGCCTTGGAAATTGGCCTCGTGGACGGAGCACATATTTCTAGCTTTGGCATTTCGCATCGCTTCTCATTACATCAACCGGCTTGTGCACATTTTCTTGGCATCGAGCGTGCCGGTCTCGGGATGTAGGTTGTTTGAGGGCATGGGTTCGAAGACGGGCATCGGTTTTGGTGCAGCGGGCAGCCCACGCCAGGATTTGCTGCAGGCACCGTGCGGCAGGAGAGGTTTTCAGCAGCTTTCTGACGGTGACGATCGTCTGAGATTGGCGCGTCTGCACGGGATTCTGTCTGTGCCGTCTCCTTCGTGCGTGCATGAACCTGCAGGGCTGTGCACTTGCTGTTGGGGTTAAGCCTCATGAACTCTGTGGGTCTTACATCTGAGCGGGCCTGGATAGGATTTTGCGGTTTGTCTAGTCGTTGTTTCTGTGAATCAATTAAAAGCCTTTTTGATGAGCTAAGATAGCGCCCCTAATTACCTAAGTGATTTTCTTTAAAATATATTTTTAACTTTCTTTTTAAATTTGTTTTTGCATTTACATTTCGTCTTTTTTCCTGCAAAGAACCAAGTCTTATGTGTCCTCCTCTTTTCCATGATGTCACCACAACAACCCTGCTAGGTTGGTTAGGCCCAAAGATGCTCTTGGCAAGGGGGAGACTTGAACCTGAATCTCCTGAAAGTCCAACAACCTCCCCACCGCTGTACTTAGAAGCTTTGCTGGGAACAACAGGTGGCAGTTGGCTTCCTAAAAGAGACATTCCTTCTAACCTCACACACAGGTGGGAATGCCGCTCCCAAAAAGCACAAATATCAGAGCAAGGTGCCTTGTGGAAAAGGTACTGGGCTGTTTGCATGTAAAAGCAGTATTTGGCAGCCAATCATGGGTTAATCAGCCCGTGTTTTGCCTGGATGCACAGAGCCACTTCCAGGTTGCAAAACACCTCATTTGTGGGCTGTCAGCACAACATTCAAACCCAGATACTTTGGGTTATTCATGGTCTAAACAACCCAGTGTTGACTTAAGAACAAATTGTGGGTTAACTTTGGATTGTTTAACTCGCAAGCAACCCAGAGTGACTGGGTTCAGACACCACCTACGAATGAGCTGGTAAATTGCAGTGTGTTTAAAACAGGAAGTGGCGGGCATGACAGATGCAACATGACGGGCACCCCCTCATTCTCACTCGTGCACAACCACTCAAGTCTTGGTTGAACTGTGGGTTGTCATTACATGTGAACAGAGTCATTCCCTTCTCTCTTAAGGCAGGGAGTGTTTTAATGAAAAATGTAGCGCGTATGAGCATAGACCATTTAGTCTACATAGTTTTGCCTCTGAGTGCTGTTTCACACATGGCTAAATCCCACATACAAGAGGAAGGAATCTGCAGGCTTGGGAAGATCTTGAGGTTTGCACAGGTAAAACTAAAAAGGCGGAACAACCCTAAGAGGAGGGAGATCCAAACAGAAGCAGTCCAGAGAGAATTGGACAGATCCGGCAATCGCGGAAGGCTGACTGGATCATGGTGGTAGCTGGAATGGGCTGCCGTGGGTGGAAAGGGCCGGGGCAGCAAGCGTGCCGAACACAAAAGGTTTGTGTGTTTATTTAAGACATTTGTATGCTGCCCAATTGTGCCACAGCTCATTAGAGAGCCGGTGTGGTGTGGTGGTGAAGAGCGTGGGACTGGGACTCAGGCGATCCGGGTTCAAGTCCCCGCTCGGCCATGGAGCCAAGTGGGTGACTGGGCCAGTCACAGATTCTCAGCCCAGCCTACCTCACAGGGTTGTTGTGGTGGGGATAAGATGGAGGAGGAGAATGATGTAAGCTGCCTTCAGCCCTTTGTAGGAAAAAGGCAGGATATCCATCAATCAATCAATCAATCAATCATTACATTTAAAGAGACAATAAAACCAATTACATCATATTAAAAATAGAACATCTATGAAATACAGCCAGAAATACAAAAGAAAGGTCAGATGGCATTCTTTATTAAAACATTTTTTAAAAGGAAGGGCAAAAAGAATGTAAGGGAGGCACCAGGCAAATCTCTTTGGGGAGAGCATTCCAGACATGGGGAGCAGCTGCAGAAAAGGCCCTTCTAGTAGGGTGTGTATAAATACACAAATAAGTCATGATCAGGAAGCCAAAGGGACAAGTTTAAGGATTTGCCCAAACTGAAGGATCAGTGGTCCATTTTTCTGATCTGGAAGTCTTTGGCAGGGGAATTCTGTGGAATGGGGACCTGTCTCCCTCCCCTGCTTCCCAGGCATAGTCTGCTCAGGCACATTTGGGTGCCCAGAACGTCCTCGACGTGCCGTTCACCACTTCCGCAGGCTGCCAGGTGTCATCCATCATCCGCTGGCTGGCAGGCAGGGCATCCACCCCTCCCGCCGCGGCTGCAAATCATTACCCGGGTTAAAGCTGCCGTCTCGGCAAAGATGAAGTCGATGGGGGCTGCACTTTCTGGAGTGTGCCCCGCAGGCTCAGCCAGGAGGCAGGATGGATCAGTGGTCGCGCGTCATGCCGTGGAAACCACACACCGGAGTCTGTGTCAGTGGAAGCAGGATGGCTTGATTCCTCTGTGTGTTCAGCAGATAGAGGGCTCAGCTGCCAGAATTATCACCCTGGCATTGCTGGATCTGACCTGACATTCAAGAATTCGAAACCTCTTCCTTCCTTCCAGGCTGCAGAGCACCAAGCTGCATATCATGGGATGGGCAAGGAATTTTCTGTTTGCCGCGAGATTCTGCTAGCGTCCATGTGCAGCTTTGTTTTTCAGGGGGTTTCTTCCACCGCTGGCACTTGGGATTGGGAAATCTCTGTGTTTCAACTTCTCCAGTGGTCATTTCAACTGCAGCATTTTTCCGACCTTAAGTTCAGCTTGGCCTGAATGTGCAATTTTTTTTAATAAAAACGTTTGCATGCAAATGCATAATCTCGTCTGTTATACTAGATACAACTTTCATGCCGCTTTTGCTTCCTAGATGCGTTTTTGGAAGCCGTTTACCTACTACAATGCATTTCATTTATTTATCATCGTTAAATCTCACCTTTTTCCCTGCAAGGTACCACCACAGCTTATATAAGCGCCCTCTTCTTCATTCTATCCACACAACAACCTTGTGAGGTAGGTCAGCCCAGCTGACAGTTCCTGGTCCAAAGTCACCCAGTGAGCTTGTGTAACGGGAGCTAGAACCCCACATCTCCCAGAATCTAATCAGCTCTCCACACCAGCTCTCTTTATTTTTATACAGTTTTACTTTTAACCGGATTTTCACTAACGTGGATATTGTTCTGCACCCTTTCCCCCGGTTGCAGGTTCCTCACACGTGGAACCGAGGGGTAGGAGGAGGAAAGGGGTCGCTGGCCGTTCTGCTGGAAAGGCAGAACTGTGGAAAGCACAGGAATTAGAACAGCTGGGCCGGCCAGGGCATGCTGGCAGCCGTAGGCCTTGCTTGTCTGAATTGGCATCGGTGTGTGCCCTTGATCACTTGGCACGTCAGGACAGGTCTCACGGCAGGGCGTTGGTGTTGGGAAGGGGCAGCCTGTGACGTCTCTGCGTTCGGCGTCCTCCGTGCATCCAATGGAAGGATTTGCTTCCTGCACTCAGCTCTGGGATGACAGACGCCCCAGAAGGCTCTGCTTGGAATGGGAAGTTGGAGGAAAACGGCACAAGAGCCAACCTGGTCTGCCTCCAGGGCGGTGCTTACTCACCTCTGCAGACAACCAGACAGTGGGAAAGCTTATTTTTCCCTTGCATGCTGAGGATGGAGGTGATGGAGGTTGTAGTCCGGCCCTTCTGGAGGTGGGGGGGGGTGACGAGTTGGGGAAAACGGCAGAAGAGACACCTGCGCGCCCGGCAGCGGCAGCGAACGCCCGCGCCCCGGACTCCACCGCCTGACTGGCCGCCACGCCCTGCACGCGTGAGAGGCGTGCCCGGGCGCGGTGCGCGTCGGAGGAAGCTCTGCGCCCTGAGAAGCGCTGGCGGCGGCCGGGGCCGGTGGCCTCGGGCCGGCGGCCGAAGGCCGGCGGCCATAGGGCGGTGGTCGCCGCCGAGCGGGGGCCGAGCGGGGGGCTGGGCTGGCCAGGGGGCTTGGTTTGCCTGTGTGATAATTGGCCTTCCTGCTGGGCTGCGTGTCATTGTAAGTTTATAACTGTTTTTATAATTTTATGTTATTTTAAGTTGTTTTATGGAGTCGTCCCTGGCCACGTTGCCACTTGCGCTTCCTGGGGAGCGCACGGGCGCTGCCATTGGGGTAGTCTTGGGCAATGGATGTAACAGCGGTGGGAGCTTAACGTGTCCGCATAGAAGAAGGAGGGACAGATGGTTGACACCTGTCCCTACTTCTGGTTTTGCTCCCAGCCAGAGGGTGCCAGGGAGTCTTGTCAGCCGCCCCTCGGGCCTGATGGTGCTGTTGCTTAACACCGGGTCGGTCAATAACAAATCTTCCTTCATCCATGACTTGATTGTGGATGAGGGGGCCGACCTGGCATGCATAACGGAGACCTGGGCGGGGGGGGGGATGTGGCTCTCTCCCAACTGTCCCCGCCTGGGTATCTGGTTCAGCACTGTTCGCGCCCAGAGGGGAGGGGAGGGGGGGGTCGTTTACCGAGCCTCCATCTCTCTCACGGGACTTCCTGTCCCTTCGAGGCCAGGGCTGGAGTGTCTCTACTTGGTGTTGGGCGACCGAGACAGATTGGGGATTCTGTTGGTGTACTGTGCACCCTTCTGCCCAACAGTCTGCTTACCTGAGCTGACGGAGACTGTCTCGGACCTGGGGTTGAGGACCCCCAGGATGTTGGTCCTGGGGGACTTCAATCTCCATGCCAAGACTGATCTGACTGGGGCGGCTCAGGACTTCATGGCCTCTATGACGGCCATGGGGCTGTCTCAACATGTCATCGGCCCGACCCATGAACGTGGACACACTCTGGACCTGGTATTCACGACGGGGCAGGAAGAGGATGACCTGAGGGTGAGCAACTTATGTTTGACTCCCCTGTCATGGTCAGATCACTTCCTGGTGAGGTTTGTGCTCGAGAGCGACCTCTCCCTCTGTACGGGTGTTGACCCGATTGTGTGGGTCCGCCCCCGGAGCCGGATGGATCCAGAAGGATTTCTGAAGGCCCTGGGGGAGCTTCCGGCTGACAAGACGGGTGCTCCTGTCGAGGCTCTGGTCGAACTGTGGAACGGGGAGATGACCAGGGCTGCAGACACGATCGCTCCTAAGCGCCCTCTCCCACTGGGCAGAGCCCGCTCTTCCCCTTGGTATACTCCTGAATTGAGGGCGATGAAGCAGGTTGGGAGACGGCTAGAGCGTAGGTGGAGGAAATCACGGGATGAATCTGACCGAACACACTTGAGAGCCCACTATCGGGCCTATGCTGTGGCGGTGAGGGCGGCGAAAAAGAGATTTTTTTTCCGCTTCCATTGCCTCCTCACAATGCCGTCCGGCAGAGCTTTTTCGAGTGGTGCAGGGCCTGGTTCGTCCAGGTCCGAAAGAAGACCTGGTTCCACCCTCAAAGGCCCTCTGTGACCACTTTGCCAGGCATTTCAGGGAGAAAATCGCTCAGTCACGAGCTGGATTCCACTATTGATTCAGAGGTTTTAAGGGAGACGCCAATGCCGCCGTCTGGTCCAGAATTATTGGATGAATTTCAGTTATTGTGGCCCGATGATGTGGACAAGGTGCTTGGACGAGTACATCCCACCACTTGCCTATTGGACCCTTGCCCGTCTTGGTTAATAAATAATTCCAAGCACGGGATTGGGACCTGGATCTTGGAAGTGATTAATGCTTCTCTGAGGGAGGGTCGGGTGCCTGCCCCTTTAAAGGAGGTGGTAGTCCGACCGGTCCTGAAGAAGGCGTCACTGGATCCAGAGATGGCCACTAATTATAGACCAGTGGCTAACATCCCGTTTCTGGGCAAGGTGTTAGAGCGAGTGGTGGCGGGACAACTCCAAGCACTCTTGAATGAGACTGATTATCTGTACCCATTTCAGTCCGGCTTCAGACTCGGGTCTGGTACTGAATCTGCCTTGGTCGCCCTGTACGATGACCTGTGCAGGGAGAAGGACAGGGGGAGTGCGTCCCTGTTGGTTCTTCTGGACCTCTCGGCGGCTTTCGATACCATCGACCATGGTATCCTTCTGGATAGGCTAGCGGGATTGGGGGTCGGAGGCACTGCTTTGCAGTGGTTCCGCTCCTATCTCAACGGCCGGTTCCAGAAGGTGGTGCTGGGGGACTATGGCTCTGCGCCATGGCAGCTATGCCATGGAGTACCACAGGGGTCCATTTTGCCCCTTTGCTGTTCAACATCTACATGAAACCGCTGGGAGAGGTCATCAGGAGGTGTGGGCTGCAGAATCATCAGTACGCTGATGATACCCAGCTCTACCTCTCATTTTCCACCAATCCAGGTGAGGCAGTGGCTGTACTGAACCGGTGCCTGGCCGAGGTAATGGGCTGGATGAGGGCCAATAAACTGAAGCTCAATTCGGACAAGACGGAGGTCCTGTTGGTAGGCGGTTCAGGCTTCGGAGAAGGTGAATTGAACCTTGTCCTGAATGGGGTTGCACTCCCTCCTAGGGATAAGGTCCGCAGCTTGGGAGTGCTCCTCGACCCAGAGCTTTCACTAGAAGCTCAGGTGACAGCAGCGGCGAGGAGCGCTTTCCTCCAGCTTCGGCTGATTCACCAGCTGCACCCCTATCTGGAGTACGACTGCCTCGCGACAGTGACTCATGCACTGGTGACTTCCCGTCTTGACTTCTGTAATGCGCTCTACGTGGGGCTACCCTTGAAGACGGTCCGGATACTTCAATTGGTTCAAAATAGATCTGCCAGGCTGCTGACGGGGACTGGGCGTTATGTTCACATGACTCCAGTTCTCCGTCAGCTTCACTGGCTTCCCATTGCAGTCCGGGCCCAATTCAAGGTGTTGGTGATGACCTATAAAGCCCTAAACAGCTTGGGTCCTGGTTACCTGAAGGAGCGCTTGCATCCATATATGCCCAGCCGCCCCTTGAGATCGGCAGGGGAGGCCCTTCTCCGGGAACCCTCCGTGAAAGAAATTAGGAGGGTGGTTACTCGGAGGAGGGCTTTCTCTGCGGTGGCGCCCCATCTATGGAACGCACTCCCCAGAGAGGTCCGCCTGGCGCCGTCGTTATTTGTTTTTCGGCGCCAGGCAAAGACCTTTTTATTCAAGCGGCATTTTAACTGTTAATATTATTGGATTTTATCTGGCCAGGGCGGCTTATTTTATACTGTATTTTTAATTTAATGTTTATATTTTTGATTTATAATTATTTTAACTTATTGTTGTAAGCCGCCCCATTCGCCGAAGCCTCGGGGCGGC
>NW_025335587.1:11460214-11502444 GCF_004798865.1 Varanus komodoensis
GCCTGGCGCCGAAAAACAAATAACGACGGCGCCAGGCAAAGACCTTTTTATTCAAGCGGCATTTTAACTGTTAATATTATTGGATTTTATCTGGCCAGGGCGGCTTATTTTATACTGTATTTTTAATTTAATGTTTATATTTTTGATTTATAATTATTTTAACTTATTGTTGTAAGCCGCCCCGAGGCTTCGGCGAATGGGGCGGCATAAAAATGTTTTAATAAATAAAATAAATAAAATAAAACCATTCTGGAGATTCTAAGGAGAAAGTTGAACCCCAGGGGAAGACAATCCCCACCCCATTTTTGGTCAGTACATAGAAACATGGAAACAGAGCGAGCCAGAAGGGGTCTCCTGGGCCATCTAGTCTGACCCCCGGCTCCAGCCGGCTCCGCTCACGACATGCCCACCCTGTGCAAAGCAATGGGGCACCTCAAATTGCCAAGCGTTGTTCTCAGAACAAGGTGCAGAAGTGTAAATGCAGCAGTGGATTCTCCAGGAACTTTTTCCTCTTTGGAATTGCGCCCAACTAAATACGCCAAGCCAAATGAACTCTGCCTGCTTTTCTGGTTTTGTTCTGTTTTATTTAATGAACGCCTTAATGAAAGTTGCATATTAATAATCGTTTGCGTCAAATGAAAATTTGGATTCCCCAAACTTGTGTCGTATACCTTCGTTTGAGGTACTTTATCTCTGTGCTCTTTCCTTTGTTTAGCCTGTGGCTGAGAGCAGATTGATGGATTGAATAATAGCAAGAACATTTATATCACACCTTTGCTTGCAAGGAAAGCTGCATGGCCTACAAGGTTCCCCATCTCTCTGTTTTAGTCTCACAATGAGAACCCTGTGAGGTAGGACAGGCTGAGGTAGGACTGGCCCCAAGTCACCCAGTGAGTTGACTTGTGAGCAGATCCTGACTCCCAGCTCCCCCTTTCCTCTTCCATCAATGAAATGCATAAAGAATTAAATAAAATCAGTGAAAATTGGTCACAGAAGCAAGGTCATTAATCATTATGCAGAGAAACATTTCTCATCTGTCCTTTCAAACTGCAGGTAATAAACCTATATATAATTAATTCTTAATTAAACCATCAATCTTAATTTGATTTTACTTTTTAGCATTGTCTGTGGATTTTACCATACGTGTCTTTTTTTTTTTTTTTTGTAAGCTGTCCTGAGGCTTCTGCAAAGGACAGGGTAGAAATGTTATAATTTAAATTAAATTAAGATAGCATTTGCCCAAAAAATGACTGAGAAATGTTGTAAATAAATAAAAAACCCTCTGATCTTTAGGTTCTGTGGTCAAGTCCAAATAAATGCCTTTGGAACCGACTTTCCAACTTTGTTTCTCTGTTTCAACCTACAGGATTGTGTGCAGTTGAACCAATACAAGTTGAAAAACGAAATTGGAAAGGTATGTTACCGCAGCGTATGTTCTGTGCTGGCGGGTGGTGGATGGAGGAGAGATAGGAATGGCCGAAACGTCCCCGGGCGATTTGCACTAGATCACCGAGGGTTTCCGGGTGCCGTAAGAGCTGCGACAGCGACGATGTGCCAGCTTCCACTGGGCGCGAAAGAGCTGCTTGCGAGCTTTGCTTTGGTTCCGCTCTCAAATTCCCGAGCTGAGACACTTGCTCGGCGGCGTGTGTGAATGGCCACACGTGGCACTCGCCACCGCCTTGCAGCCGGCTGATCTCACGATTCTCCTGACGAACAAGAAGATCCTGAAAGCTGGCTTGGCCGCCTCTCTGGAGGGACCGTTCCGATTCTGGGGCCGGTGAATGAGCGAAGGAGAATGCGCATCACTGTCCGTGTGTCTGTTTGCAGGGCTCCTACGGTGTCGTGAAGCTGGCCTACAACGAAAACGACGACCAGTACTATGTGAGTGACCGTTGCTTGCACTGAGTTGGTGGCTGGTGATGCTTCAGGGCCACCTTTGCACTCTCCCTCTCCCTCTCCCTCCCTCCCTCTTTTTTTCTCTGCATCTTTAGTTTGCATTATTCAGTATTTATAACTTCATTTTATGTACCGTGCAAGAGCTAAAGCGCTCTGGATGGTTTGCAGCAGTGGAAACAGATTGCAAATGTAAAATGACGGTATGTGATGGGAGGACAAGTCAAAGGAGACTGCAGCGGTGGTGCAAACGTTTGAAATACAGTAACAGAGCTGGAACTGGGAGGATAAAATGCCTGGAGAAATAGGAAGGTCTTGCCCTGGTGTTGGAACGGGTGCAGTGCAGGCACCAGGTGAACCCATTTGGTAAGCGGATTGGGGTGCCGCAGCAGAAAAGGCTCCGTAGTTGATGTGCTGTGGGAGCGCATTCTCTCCTACGCACATACCATGGGTGCAAAGGCTACAGTCCAGGCGCTTGGGGCCTCTTCACCATCCTGTCCCAGGGCCGCCTGCCCCTTCGTTTTTCCTGAAGGAGCCTGATGCATTTCAGCGAGCCCTTGCAAGCCCGCAGGCACCAGGTGCTGCATTGCTCTTAACGACGGTTCTTCTAGTGGGTGAGATCTGGCTAGCCTTCTGCTGCCTCCGTGCACGTCACTTGCGACGGAACCACAGGCCTTTTTCGGCAGTGGCCTAGTGGGGCATTTTGAAGAGCAGGGATGTGCCACCACTCCCTCAACAGGTCCCTAAAGATTGTCCAGAAATGCAGCCTCTGTATGGATTAATGAACTGGGTCCAGCAGTTTCCTCTCCAGTAGAAGCTGGATTTTGATAAAGGGAATAGGCCATGATCAAAACCAGGTTAGTCCATGCTGGTTTGCACTGCTGCAGGGGCCAACATACGAGGGTGCGTCTCCTGGTGGGAGGCAGCTGATCCTCAAATCCAAGTCCTCTGCCACGGCCTGCCAGCCGGCCCCAGACTCTGATGCCGGTCCCTGTCTGGACAGCCCGTGGCCGGGGGCAGCTGCCAGCCAGCCCTCTGTGCCTTTCCTGGCTCCTTTGCCTCCAGCCTGGCTGCTGGACCGCCCTGACCAGAAAGGCTCTGAGCTTGCCCTGAGCGCGTGGATCCCTCAGAAGCTCTGACCAGTGGATTCCAGGAAAGGACCAAGCAGACTCTGCCACTGGGGAGGGGCAGTGACTCCCACGTCACCGGGACTCCGATCCTTTGGTGCTTTTTCTCCAAGGATGCCGTCATGAGCTGCCCTCTTCCCTCCTCGTCTCTGATTCGAAGCAGTCCTTCGAAATTCGGTTCTTTTATTGAGAATCTGGACGAGGAGACATTTTGCGCTCTTAATAGACATTGACCAAAGCCGGAATGAGGAGCCTCTGCTCACGGAACGGGCTGGATCCAGACTGGGAGCCCCCTTCCCATGGTCCCTCCCTTTCAGCAGGGCTTCTGGCCCCCCTTCGGGAGAGCGAGAAGGCAGACACGAAGGCCCCCCGACTGTGCCGGTCACTCCTCCAATGCCGCCACACTGCATCAAGGGCTGGGTCCCGTAGCTACACCCCTCCCCTGCTGAAAACCCCCCTCCCCTTCCACAACAGGCCGGCTCTCGCACTCGGGAACCTCGAAGGGGCTTCAGAGGCTTCGTTTCCCCCGCCCCCCCCCCCCCCCGGCCACGCTCTCCCAGGGACTCCACCTACCAGGCTGGAGGATCTGGCCACGCGCTGCAGATCCAGTGTGCTCTCCGTGGTGCTGAACGCCATCCCGAAAGTAGATTCTCCACCATGGAGCACCTGTAGTGGATAGAGAGCCCCACCGGCACGGACGTTAGTGGCTGCGCTTGCCTGCAGGCCCCATTTCTGTCCATCCTGCTCCACGTGAACCTGTTTCAGCGTGGCAAGGTTGGGGATTGTGGCACTGCGCCTTCCCCCAACAGCCCCCGTTTCCTGTCTGCTAACCAGACAGGTTGGGAGCAAGTGTGTGTGTGTGTGTCTATCTATCTATCTATTAAACGCTTTTGTGTGCCGTCCTTTATATCAATATCTCAGGACAGCTTACAGCAATTTAAAACAATATAAAACATCTAATGACATCACAGTGATACCATATAAAACAATAAATAAACATCTGATAAATTAAATCAAAATAGAATTAAGCAAAAGCGACTGGAAAAATCATTAAAACTTTTATCTGCTTAAATAAAAAGGTTTTGACCTGGCGCCAAAAAGAGTATAAGCTGTCCAGGCGTACCTCTCTGGGGAGCGCATGCCAGAGTCTGGGCGCCACCCCAGAGAAGGCCCTGCTCTGAGTTGATGTCCTTTTTGCCTCTTCTAGAGAGGGTTCCCAGAGCAGGGCTTCTCCCACAGATCTTAAGGGGTGTGAGGGCATATAAGGAAGGAGGCGCTTCTTCAGGTATCCTGGCCCGAAACCGTTTAGGGCTTGATAGGTCAAGACCAGCACCTTGGATTGGGCCTGATTTGGAACACTGCCCTGGAATGTGAATTTGGATATGCATGTGGACCAGTCTGGTGATCCAGGGCAGAGTTTTTCCATAGACTTTCATCTCTAAAACAGAACATGCTTCGCACAATTTAAAAAAAAGCTGCTGGGGGAATTCATACAATTTGCATAAGTGTAAATCTTTTTTATTTTCCCATGATTTAAAGGTTTGAGTCTGATTTTAATGTGGGGTTTTATTGTTTAGAAAATCAATTTGGATGCTGCGCTCCACTTTGGTTTACTGTAAGACCATCCTGAGACCTCGGCAGTGGACAGTAGATACATGTTTTCAATAAATACACAATAAATTCAATAAAAGCACAGCATTTTCCACTTGGTGCAATTTCTGCTGCAAGGGCCACCTTGTACAAATGGCCCTATTTGATGCCAATATCCCTATATGCAAATTGTAGCCTGTCTCAGAGACAGTCCAGTCTGGAGCATCCAGAATCCTGAATTCAGAATCAGGGCGAGGGGGGGGGGCTGAATTGGGAAAATCTCCCCCAACAAGATTTGCATGTTCCTAGGGAAGGGCAAGACTGAATCACTTTGCTGATCAGTGCCATTGGAATAAAAATATACACAATGAATGGAGAGGACCAGATTATATTTTGCAGACCCAAGTTCAAACCCCGAGCAGCATGAATATCTCACAATCTCTCCTTTAAACTTACCTTTCAGGATTGTAGTGAAAAAATGTTTTGATGACAATATAATCTAACATAAGAGAGTGAATGCCATTCTGAAAGTGGCAGTATCTTAATACCAGCAATTCTCAATTCAATAGTTCTCTTGGTTTTTTCCCTTCAAACCTGTACTATAATCAATAATCAATTATTACTTGCTAAATAGCTTTGAAGATCTCTTTGCTTCTGTGGCAATTTGCTGGAGGGTTGTGACTATTAAAAGGATGGGCTGCCCCCATGCCCTGCTTGGAAGGAGAGCAAAAGGAAAATGTATTCATTGGTAAATCTGTGTAAACTTGCATCATTTTCCAAACTCGTCCAAGTCTCAGAATTCTGCTTTTTAAAATGCAATGTTTAGGTTATAATTAGTGCTAAAAAGTTTACTTTTTACATGGGCTATTTGGCACAAATGCAGATGTTCTAGGGTACCATACAATGTTTTTGGAGATGCTTTTGGAATATAGGCAGGATCCTGGAATGTGTATTGTCACACGAAAGTATAAGGGTGGGAGACCTGATGTCCCCAGTTGCTTTTGGACTACAACTCTCATCAGTCTCAGCCAGCATATCCAATGAGTATGGGAATTGTAGTCTAAAATATGCCCTACCCTTCATCTAAAGTTTTGCCCTTTCTGTCTGGTGTGTACTCTCAAATTTACTGTGCCAAGTTTTTTCTCTCTCTCTTTTTAAATGACACTGCCTCTTCCACTTTCTCATTTTTTTCCTGCAGGCAATGAAAGTCCTCTCCAAAAAGAAGCTATTGAAGCAATATGGATTTCCACGTAGGTACCTCTGCCCTTTAAGGTTAGGGATACAGGAAATTGCTTTATAATAATTAAACTGTGGCTGGCTTCAGACATTCAAGGGTTGACCATGGCTTGTTGCTGTACTGGGGGTTGTTGAAACATGGTTATCATGTGGCCCAAACCCAGCAGCACTAACAGACCATGATTTCATTTATTAACCATGAACAACCCATGAAGAAACCATGGTTTGTTACAAACAGGTTCTGCAAAGTGTGGGATATAGTCCTTTCTCCTTGAAGAATTAATTGACTGAGGTCCAAGATGGTGTTGGGAGTTACTGGGTTGCAATGTCAGTTTTTTCTCCATGACCAGGGTGACTTTTGACCCCAGGAAGGTTCACACAATACCTCAAGGACATTTCTCACGCAGTGTTCTCCTGGAACCCAAACAGGAAGTGTCAGTCAAATGCAGCCAACAGATGAGTGGTGGAACCACATTACATTTGGGTGACGGTTCACTATCCCACAGTTCAATCTTCAGGTTTCGCAAAGTGGCTTCCCCCCAGAATGAAAGAAGACAAGATCATAAAGATACGTGCTAAAAGCAAACGAATGGTAGCCAAAAAACTCCAAGGCAGGGACGTTAAACATGGCATCAGCCACTGCCCCCACCCTGGGAAAGGAATTCCATTCCAGAATTGGGGCCACCACTGGGAAGGCAGTGTTTGTTTCTAATGGAGCTGGACCCCCACATGCAGTTGTGCTGGGAGAGGGCACTCCTGTTCTGAGTCAGCAAGCGCATGAGGAATTTTACGAGAACATTGCAGGCACGCTCAGAAAATGTCTTCCAGGTGAGCTAGCTTACTTTTCCTATGGCCCTTCGCAAAACTCATTTCCCAGAAGGCAAACTGGTGAGATGAAGAGGAATGGAGAGTGACCACGAACCTCAGTGCCAGGCAGAGGAGGGGTTGTGCTCCAAAGCAGAAAATCGTGCTTTTCAACCCAGTTAAAAATGGTGTGGGAGAACAGCACTTCCCTTTGCTGCATGCTCACCTCCTGGGTAAAAATAATTATTTAAAGCATCGTAAGAAAAAGAAAACATAGGCAGGGCTGAGAGCCTGCTGGTGCTCTCCTTGGGACCTCGCGGCTGCTAGGCAGTCCAGCTTCTTGTTCATCTACCTTGCACTGCCTTTTTCTCCACTCATGAGAGGAGGCTGATTGTCTGAGCACCACCATGAGGACTAGTGACATGGCAGCTCAGATTCAGCTTGTCCCTTGCGTCCAAACCCAGCCCTCTGCAAGTGGCACAGAGGCTGCAAGTCGGCAGGCTTGGATCACCTGAACAGCACCTGCGAGTGGCAGGTGGAAGAAACTTGGGGGTGCTTTTCATCTTCCCTCCTTCCTCTCTCGCTCAAGGGCGGCCTCCCCCGCGAGGGTCCAAAGCCGCTGCTGGGGGGCAGCCAAAGCCCATGGCACCTCTGGACCGGATCTATCAGGAAATAGCCATCTTAAAGAAACTGGACCACATCAACGTGGTCAAGCTGATTGAGGTGGGTTGCCCTGTGCGGCAGATGTGTTTGCACATCTGGAGTGCGTCCCTTTTGCTCGAGGGCGTGGACTAAGGCGAGGGGGCGTGGCCAAAGAGGCAGGTGACTGCCCGGGCTTGGTTAAATGCAGCCTCCAAAGAGGTGCTCCAGCCTCTCGGCTTGGGGGGAAACTGTTTGCTGTGGAAGGAAAGGGGTTAGAGCTAAGGGAAGGGGTGGGGCCCCCTGGGGAGACACGAGAAATTGGATGCTCCGGTGGGCTGGGCGGGACCTCCACATCCCCCGTTCTCCATGCACTCCATGGCCTCAGCCTCCAGGGATGAAGGCTTGTGGCACAGAAAGGCCGCATCCTGCCCTTTCTGCAGAGATGCCATTCGCCATGCTTGCCCTTTGAAGACTCGCTTTGCATGCATCCCTGCTGGCGTTGGGCACCCTCCTCTTTAGGCAGGTCTTTTATTTCAGGAAGGAATTCGGAACAGTGGCTGATGGGAGACTGCTGTGGGCGAAAAGCTACTCAGCTTTGGAAGAGCAGAGTCAGAGCAAAGGCCTTGGCCTGCCTTGCAGGCTTCGACCCAGCTGAACTCAGGCACAATTCCCTGGGAATGCGCAGAGCAGAATTCTGCTGCTCCAAGGCTGGGAAAGTGGAGACGGCAGGGAGTTCCAAGGGCAGCGATGGGAAGGATGGGGATGGCTGGAGATGAGGGATCCAGGAACTCTCCCACTCCTCTCCTCTGAAGTGTCTTGGCTGAAATCTTCCGTCTGCTTAGCAAAAGACCAGGAAGGCGGAGATGGCTGGCCCCCCTCTGTGCTCTGGGCCGGACGCACGATGCTCGCCAGCCGTTTGAGTTTGGAGGTCTGAAAATGTCGAGGGGGCAATGATAGTGGCGTCTCTAAGTCTCTCCCTCTCTCTCCCTCCCTCCCAGGTACTGGACGACCCCGCAGAAGACCACCTGTACATGGGTAGGCAATTTGTAGGGATGTGAGAATGGAGGGGGGAGCCCTACAAGGTCAGGGGCCTCCCTCAATCCAGCACCCCGGGAAGCACCCAAGCGAGAAAGGGGAGCCTCTCCAGCACCCCTCATCCCCGGCAGTTCCTCAGGTGCTGGCCCTGGAGTGCCTTGCAGCCACTGTGGCCCAAGGACTCTGCTTCAGGAGATCCAAGGCCCATCTGGGGTGTGGCGGGGTGAAGGATCCATTTGGGGTGCATGTCTGGCGGATTTCCCCAGACCGCCGCCCCCTTGCAGCCGCCCTGTTCACAGAGTGCTTGAGAGGAGTGGAGTCCCACGTCCTGCACAAGTGGCATCCGTTCTCCACAGCACGGGCGCTGCCGTGGGCCCTGGTGCAGGAGAAGGTTGCCTTTCTCCGCGAGCGCTCGTGGGCTTCCTCTCGACTCGGCTCCCTTTGCAAGAGCAGGCCAAGCGCGAGAAGAAGCCTGCGAACACCGCGGTGTCCTGTCCCTCGTTATTTATTGTGAGCAACAGAGCAGAAAGTAAAAGGCCATTTGTGTCATCCAGCAAGGCAAATGAATCGAATCATACTCGGTGCGATTTGGACATGCCAGGAAAGCTTGCAGCCTGGAATGGTTCCTGTGTCAGCCAGCCAGTTGGCCATGGCCCTCTTCCAGGGTGCTCTGTTCCGTCCCACGCAGATCCAACAGGCAGTGAAGTTGTGTGGTCCCCAGTGGGCTGTTTGGGGTTGGTGGTGCTCATCGGCTTCCCCTAAATCCGTTCCTTCACTTGTTTCTCAGGAAGCCCAGCTAGTTGTGAAGGAATGCCTGCACTTTCCATGGTTTTGGTGAGGGGAGAATGTGTCTGGGCAGACTCGAGCCTTGTTTGTTACTGTCGAAGTCCTACGTAGTGGTTGCTTTCTGGAGAGAAAGAAACAATCATTTTGAGTATTGTTAGACAGTGGTACATTTGGTTCTGCAAATAAATTTTTGCAATAAACGTGGCTCTGATCATGGGGAGATTCTAGCAAGGTGGGAGATGTGTTGAAAGTTGGGAGCTGGTCAGATGGCAAGGCAGCCACATCACAGGTGGAGCGTGGGTTGTCCTTAAACCATGTGTCATTTCTGATTGCAGTTAAACAATGAGAAAGCCCTAATGTTTTTCTTTTGTCTCTTGCAGTGTTTGACCTCCTCCGGAAGGGGTAAGTGTCAAGGTTTCATGCTAAAAGTAGAAGTCATAGCCCCATCTAGACTCTTCCCCACCTGCCCAGAAAGTCCAAAAATACAGGTTGCCATGTGAATTCATACCAACAAACCATTTGTAGCATTTTTAATGCCTCCCAGGAGCAGGTCTTTTGTCAAGCAGATGGTCCTCGCAGCTCCTTCCACGCCAACTCGCCCCTAAATATTTCGCATTGCAATGGGGCAACATAATGTTGCTTGGAAAAGCCATTTCACCCTGCTAATCAAAAAACGCTGGAATTGCATTCCAGTGGACCCCGTTCTGCTACAACACTGGGTATTTATTTAATATTTATTTATTTAGGGAACTTCTATGCCGCCCCATTCGCCGAAGCCTCAGGGCGGCTCACAAACATAAATAAATAACATCATATAAAACAATATAATTTAACAATATAAATTAAGTCGCCCTGGCCAAAGAATAAAATAAATAAATAATATTAACAATTAAAGTAACGTTTAAATAAAAAGGTCTTCACCTGGCGCCGAAAAACAAATAACGACGGCGCCAGGCGGACCTCTCTGGGGAGCGCATTCCAGAGGTGGGGAGCCACCACAGAGAAGGCCCTCCTCCGGGTGCTAACCCTCCTAATGTCCTTCATGGAGGGCTCCCGGAGAAGGGCCTCTCCCGCTGATCTCAAGGGGCGGGAGGGCATATATGGACGTAAGCGCTCCTTCAGGTAACCAGGACCCAAGCCGTTAAGGGCTTTATAGGTCATCACCAACACCTTGAATTGGGCCCGGACTTCAATGGGGAGCCAGTGAAGCTGACGGAGAACTGGGGTCAAGTGAACATAACGCCCAGTCCCCGTCAGCAGCCTGGCAGCTCTATTTTGAACCAATTGAAGTATCTGGACCGTCTTCAAGGGCAGCCCCACGTAGAGCGCATTACAGAAGTCTAATCGGGAAGTGACCAATGCGTGTGTCACCGTCTCCAGGCAGTCGTACTCCAGGTAGGGGCATAGCTGATTAATCAGCCGAAGCTGAAGGAAGGCGCTCCTCGCCACCACCGTCACCTGAGCTTCCAGTGAAAGCTCTGGGTCGAGGAGCACTCTCAAGCTGCGGACCTTGTCCCTAAGAGGGAGTGTGATGGAAGGTGTGCGGGAGCCGTGCGTAACTTGTAGCCCTCCAGATGTCATGGTCTACAGCTTCTGTGAGCCCAGGTGAGCATAGGCAATGATGATATGCCATGCTTCCCGGGTTTCACAGAAAAGGCCGGAAATTGGCACTCAAATTAGCTTGCAGAAGCTCTTAGCTTGTTTTCTTTCTGCATTTAAACTAATCTCATATCTGGAATAAAAGGACAGGAAGGGTGTGATCTTGGAATTCTCTCTTCCTAGTGGCTGTCCATCAGGGGGTCATGCGGGGGTTTTGGGCTAGACTAAGCAGAGAGATGTGAGGCATCTCTTTGGGGGTGGGAATTCAGCCGGTCCCCAGGCTTGGCTCCCCAGACTCTGTCCCACATCGCAGCTGCCCCGAGTCCAGATACCTGGGGCGTGTGCCCTGCATTTGTGGGGCACCCATCGGGCATCAGGCCCCACACAGTGTGCCAGCAGTACACCCCTCTTGCGCACACACTGCTGGCTGCCCCAGTGGGGAAGAAGGTGGGTCTCTGGGAAGGGGACCGTGCGAGTGCCGTGGGAGTGTGCTGGCGACGCGGCTGCAGCCCCGGGCGCATCCATGGGCCCCTGCTTAGCTTGACCTGCTTTGCACAAGAACGGACCAGGGGCTATGGCAAGAGCCAGCTGTGGGTGCTGGTCCAGAAAGGTTCCTTCCAGCCCTGGCACCGAACAGAGCGCCGACGGGCTGAATGCACGGGCACTCGCCAATGTCCCGCTGTAGGTCGTGCCCTTTTGGTCGCAGCGTCTGCGTCGGGGCCTGTCCTTCCTGGGGAGGGGCCCGCCTGTGCCACGTGCAGCCGGCACCTTCCCAAGCTGTGGGGCTGGCGGTCCCTGCGGTGCCTCTGTCTCTTGCCCCTGCATCTGGGCGCTGGTGCGGGCCTGCCATGGGCCATACCGGGGCCCAGGCCTGACGGGCTCCTCCTTGAGGGTGCTGGACCCAAGGAAGGGATGCAGCCCCCCCCCCCCGTTGCTCTCCTTGTGCCCCCCAGGCCAGTCATGGAAGTGCCGTGCGACACGCCTTTCACCGAAGAGCAGGCCCGGCTCTACTTCAGGGACATCGTCCTGGGCATCGAGTACCGTGAGTGTCTCAGTGCTGCCTTTTCGCGACGTCTCGCGCAGCTGCGACTCGGGGCTGGGGCAGATGCTGCAGCTTCGGGCTTCAGATGAGGAGCAGGGAGCCCAATCCGGATCGGGACCGGGGCTTTAGCCCTTCCCCCTGCCCTGAGTCTACTCCAGAGTAAAAAGGAAGGAAGAAACTTGAAGGACGTTCCTACTCTTTAAAATAATGTCTGCTTTTCCCCTGAGATTAAGTGAAGGTGGGTTAACTTCTGGAGCATTTTTCTGGTGGAGCATTTCGTTTTTCTCATCATTTTTAGTAACGGCACTGCATTTCTGTGTCTTGGGAGCCAAAAAGGTGCCACTGTAGGTTTGTGGCGGGCTGCAACGGACAGCAGCCCTCCTTATGCACCCACCTGCAGATCTGGGCTCAGGATCTTGGAGTACCGCTTGCTCGGATGTTCCCCAGGGTGAGCCCCGCTGGAAAAGCACGATGGTCCTTTTCCACACAGCTCCTGTTGGCTCCACTGGGACGGCACGGAAGAACTTCTCCGTGGGCGCATTTCCTGGAGGACTGGGCCTGAGTTTGCGATGGCGTTCTCTGGCTTCATCAGCATTTATGGCTCAACATTCCGGTCTGGAATAGTGGCTCGGAAAGGGGTGTTAACTTGGCCTACTCCAGTATTTAAAGTGCGCAGATGAGAATGTGCAGAGGTCGTCTTTTCTGCTTGGACATGTGTCAGGACTGAGTTTTTTGGCTCACCGTGTGAACTCTCATTTGTGATAAGCAGGTATCTAGGGTAGGCATGTCAGTCTTTGGCCTGGCACTGCAACATGGAAAGCATTTTCGTTTAGGATTGACCGGGATTAGGTAACACAAGAATCCTAACTCAGGGGTTGTGGTTGGGTTGTGGTTGAATTGTGGTCTGAACCCAGCCGAGATAACAAGCTGTGGTGAACAACCTGTGGTTGTAATGCAACAGCAAACCTTGCATTCTTTTGATGAGTTATCTGTGGTTATCAAGCCATGGCCTATGGGCACAACAGGATTAGATAAGTCTGTTAGTCCTGATAGCTACTAGTCCAGATTGTTGGACCTGAAAAGCTGCTAGTCCTGAGTGATCACACTGAATTCTGTAGTTCCACAGGGTGCTGTTTGGATCCAGCCCTGCTCTTCTTCCATAGTTTGGATACTTACTCTTGCATACGGAAAAGGGCTTACTCTTGAGTAGACATGCAGGAGGTGGTAGCCAGGAGGGTCCTTGACAAGAGCAACTGGAGGGTTTGGGGGAGTTTGCTGAGGCTGTTTCCAGTTCTTCTGCCCATCCACTCACCACCTGCCTCTCCTTCCAGCCAAACCCTGAAAACGGATCTCAACCAGAGATCTGCCCCACCTTCTCTGAGTTCAAAACACAAGCAGGATTCCAGTACAGAAATTTGCTGATGTTACTGTTACAGCAACAGCTGCAGTGATGGGTCTTTGCATCCGATGGGGCAGCTCTTCAGCGTGAGGCTTCACCTGTGGCTCATGTGCCCGTCATTCCCTGCTCACACTCGTATTTATGGGTCCTTAGGCAATGTCTGAGTCCCTGTTCTGTCTCAGCCCACCTCCGGCAAAGAATTATAGTTTGTTCGCTTCCAAGAACCTGCAGTTTACTACCTGGCAATGGAGCTTTGATGTGAAGTTGCAGGTGGACTATCAGATAATACATCCCTGCCTTCCAGTGGTGCAGAATCTTTCCCCAGTGTAAGGTTTGGCTGTGGAATGGATGAATTTGCTGCTCCCAGGTCCCGGAACGAAGAAAGATGACTGTGTTGATGAAGGAACAACCCCAAATCTACATTAGGCCAACCAAGTGATTCCCTGCTCCAGAATAAACGTGCAGGCTTTCCCGATCGTCGAAACTCCTCATCAGCCAAGATGTTAAGCAAAGCACATTGGGGGAGGGGGGGATGAAAAGGGGGGGCTTCCCGTGATTCCACCAAGGCAGCCTCAAATGACTTGAGGAATTGATTTGCGCGTGGGGAGGCTTCCCGCAGGGCGCCACGTGCTCCAGAGCGTGCGTAGTTTACCTGAGCCAGCCTGAGCATACGGCCTCTGTGCGCCGGCCAGCAGTTTTCCCACGAGGGAAGCATTTCTGCGCCCCGTGGTCCGTGCCGGCAGATTGCTGAGTGGCCGCTGCGGCAGCACCGCAGGCACGTCACAGATGCAGGTCACGTCCGTTTGCGGCAGAGGACTGGGTGTGCGGAGCAGCTGGCTCCCACGGTTACAGCTGCCCTTCGGAAAGGCACGGAGTCGTGGGCCGACGCTCAAACAACGCTGGCTTAGGCGCCCAGAATAAGGCTGGGAGACTGTTTATACTTGGCCTAAAGTTAGATGCACATCATACAAATCTGTGCTCAGCTGAGGATCCCAAAGCAAGGGATAATGGTTGCATCTTAGGGTTTGCACCTGAGTAAATGTGTGCGGAGTTGCACTGCCCCAGAAGCAAGTATCCCCCAAAGGCCATCGGGGCCATAGTGCTTGCGCTGCCTCTGAAGTGAGGTGGGACCCCCCCACCCATCGGCCATCACAGCCTGAGAAACCTCTGACCTTCCGCAGTGCACTACCAGAAGATCATCCACCGCGACATCAAGCCCTCCAACCTGCTGCTGGGGGATGATGGGCATGTGAAGATCGCGGACTTTGGCGTGAGCAACCAGTTTGTGGGCAGCGACGCACAGCTGTGCAGCACCGCCGGGACGCCGGCCTTCATGGCCCCCGAGGCGCTCTCGGAGTCCGGGAAGAGCTTCAGCGGGAAGGTACGGCTCTGCTGAGGGGGTGCCCTCTGTGCAACAGGAAAAGCCCCCCTGCTTGGGGGGCGTAAGCCCAAGGAGGAGGGAAGAACGCCTCTCCCACCCTCCCTGGGCTTCATGTCCATTGACTCTCTTGCAGCCTGCACAGATGGCCGATGGTCGGTCAGGACCCCGAGGGGGTGGGATGGGCTCCCACGGGAGGCAGTTGAGGCCCCGTCGGTGCGGGTGTTCAAGGAGAGGCTGGACGTCCACATGGTGGGCATGTGAGCGGAGCCGGCTGGAGCCGGGGGTCAGACTAGATGGCCCAGGAGTTCCCTTCTGGCTCTCTCTGTTTCTATGCTTCTAAGTTGTGAGAACGTGCACACTGGGGATGCCTGAGGAATCCTTCCAGGGTTGGGAATCCATCGGATTTCGTGGGCTCGGCTCCCCGGACGGAGGCCCAGAGCCTGAACTCCTGGCGAGCCGGCCCCACGCGCTCTGCTCACCTGGTGGGGTTGCCCACGCAAATGGCAGCGGCTCCTCAAGACGAAGGAGCCCAGTCTGGGCATTCGCGAGGGGCTCACCAGCCCCGCAACCACCGCCCAAGCAGTGTCCCTTTTCTGCAGCAGCTGCAGCCACGTTCTGACGTGGAAGGAGGTTGCCCGTTGCACAGCTGGGGCTCCACAGGCCCTCGCAGGCTTCCTCTTGGCTCGGCTCGCTTGGAAGACTGAGCCCGAGAGCGCTTGGCCGGATGGACCCTGACCGGCCACCCTAACCCTCGTGCATACCACTGAGGGGTGCAGTCCCCTGATCTCAGGATTGCACCTTCCACTTCTGATATTCAGAGATGGCTTGCAGGTGCATTTATCGGCAAACCAGTGGGAAATACCAGCAGGATGGAGAGAACCACGATGCTTGCAGAGGTACGATAAACCTTTAAGGGAGGTGAAAACCCCAAGAAAGGGGGGAATTCCCCATCTTGACTATCTCTGGTGCCAGGTGAAAACAGTCCTTCTCCTCCAGACATTTTAACAATTAATTTTATACTTGGATATGGTTTATACTATTTTAAGCTCTAATATTTTTTAACTTACTGATATCTGACCTCGGCTGCGTAGTTCTCTGTTTTATTGTATGTTGTTTCAGGCGCTGGATGTCTGGGCCATGGGAGTAACGCTCTTTTGCTTTGTATATGGGAAGGTAAGATGTCTCTTAAGAGGGGAGCTTGGGTATTGTAGTGTGAGTGAGCAGCGGGGATACATGTTTTCTGCTTTAGTTTTTAATGTGTTTAGTTCTTTGTGTGGTTTTGCCCTGTCGCTGGTTTAATTTTTCTTACTTTTTTCTGTTCTGCTCTTCTTTTTCATCCTTGTTTATCTGTCTTGTTTTACCATAGTGGCCAAAAAAGTCAGATAAAATGACTTTGTATTTTATTATTTAATTTGTGCAACATCTGGAGGAAACTGGTTATTGGTGGTTTTAGAAATGAAGTATTTGCTAGTTAAGAAGTGAAACGAGAAGAAAGGCGCTTGCAGTGCCACGGTTCCTGGCTGGACACTGACCGAGGGATCCCTTTCCCTTCATTTTCTTTTGTCTGACAGTGTCCTTTCATTGATGAATTCATCCTGGCTCTTCACAACAAGATCAAGACCAAGCCAGTGGAGTTCCCGGAAGAGTAAGTCAACCTTACAGAGCTGTGGAACAAAATTGCTCACTTGGGCCCCCGCTCTGGGGGTCTCTTTCGCACAAGGCATTCCTTGTGTACTCACAGTTCTCACACACAGCGGGTTGCAAGTGCTTTTCCCCAGCACCACCCCCTTTTGCTTTGTGTGTTTTTAAGAAAAGGGAAGGGAAACGAGGTATTGTTTTGCAACAGGGAAAATGGCGTGCCTTCTCCTGGTGTAGATGCGCTGTTCCAATATAGCAGAGCGCCACCTAGAGGCTGCACCTGGGGATAGCAGGAAAAAGAGCTTTTTGTACAGAGCATGGTCCGCGATGCCACGATGAAGCGCAAAGTAGATACAAGGACAAACAGCCTCATGGAGAAAAGCTCTGGGTTCAGGCATGTGTTTGGCACGGAAACACTCCAGGTTGAGGCTAGTCTGGCCCACTGATGGAAAGGGGAATCCATAATTAACGGTGAGCCATTTCATGACCTTTAGCGACCCTTCGATCTCCAGCGACCTTCTTGCGCTGTCCACCTGCAGGTGAGGAGCGGGGCACGTTCGACCCAGAGAGCTGTGCCCCCTTCCCCCGACCCTGCCCTCTTTCCCCCATTGTCGGCGCCTGGGTGTGTTCTTGATTTTTGTGCATTTTTTCACTTTCTGAAAGGTTGAAACACTTTAGAGACTAGAAAGAAGAGCTTTAAGCTGCAATCGGCTGTGATCTTTTCTGTATTTTTGAACCTCTCTTTCTGCCTTCAGCCCCCCGTTCCATGGAATTCAGCCCTGGGGAGCTTCTCCAAAGTGGGATACAGCCCTTGGGTTGAACGTGTTTATTTATTTATCCTATTTCCATAGTGTGCAAAAGTCTCGGCAGGCAGTTTGCAATAGCACATGAAATAGAATCAAACCGCCGTATTAAAAAATACAAATAACAGGAAAGAGAGCATAAAAATTAGGGAAGAGGTTTGCCACTCGCTCCAAAATGGATGTCTCTTTTCCCATGTCTGAAATGATATTTCTCGCCCAATACGAGCAAAAATAAAATAGTTCTCCTCTCCTAACAAGGATTCCCCACAACTTCTTCATATTTTGTCTGGGCAGATTTAGGTCAGTAGAAATTGTATTTTGTCCCTTCAAGGAGTGCCAAGTCAAAACCTGTTTTATCTTCAGAAAGGGGGTGCAGTTTGCCATGCGTAGGGGCTACCCTTGGCTGAAGAACAGGGCAGCAAGATAAAGCGATCAGTAGAATGAATAATCCTGTGCGCCTGAATATGTCACTGTATTTTCATGAGACTGAGTGAAAAGCCCCACATTTTCTCAGCATCTTCATTTGGTGAGAAGGCGTTTTTGGTGGCCGAGAGGCCTCAGGGCGCATATTTTTAATTACCAATAAAGAGAGAACAGGCAGGTTGGATCCAAAGGCATTTGATCTCATGGAGGGTTTTGTTCTTTGCTGAGAACAAAGGGAGAGATTTGGGGGTGGGAGGGGAACATTTTTGCCAGTCTCCTCTCCCCAGTCCAGCCCCCATGTCTGATCTCCAAAGTTTGGTCCAGAGAATTGGGGTTCTTTAGAAACAATGCTGAATACAGGCCGGAGAGGCAGAATATTAGCATAAATATACTAAATTAGGTCTGTTGCTCTAATGCATTCATACAAACGCACTCACATGTCTGCATGGCAAGCAGCTAATTTTTTCCCTAATTAATTACCCCCGGGCTAATCACCTCCAGTCTAACCTGTCCACCCCACAAAAATTGTGCTTTGGATGAAATTTGAAGCTGCGATTCTCCCATTCCAGCACCTCATCTGGGCAAAGAATTGCTGACATACTTGCATGAATTAATCCTTCATTTCCCATCACAGTGTAAGGATGATGTGGTATCATTGCTCGGAAAGGACTGGGGGCGGGTGGAGGATTTGGAGTGGGGTGGGAAACGCAGCCCGGAAAAGCAGTGCACCTTCAAAGAATGTTATTTCCCTTTTTATTTTGACCTTGCTATCCGTGTAGTACACTGTTCAGAAATATTTAAGACACATTACCCGAGTTGTCATCTTTGTGGAAGAAAGAGCACGTCCTTTACACATATTTTTCTGAGACTTTCTTTCTGCCTTCCTGTATGTGCCATTGCACGACCACAAGGAGGCACTGTGCGGTGGCGCAATTCTTGCATTACATGTGCTTGTTTCTGTACAATATCTAGACAATTTTATTAGATATTCTGTATTGCTGCTGTTTCTGTGCTGAAGAGCAGCAATTGCAATTACGGTTTTGCTGCCAGCGAATGGTCCTCACAGGTGGCTTTCCTGTTAGGATCAGCCAAGGAAAATTACGACGGAGACAAGGAGAAGCTGGGAAATCTGTGGATGCAGACCCTCCGTTGGAGCTAAAAATGTTCTGAGAACTTTCAGCAGAGCCTTAATTTATAAGAGCCATAATGCAGATGGTGAAGCAAAAAGCATAAAGCAATTGACCGGCAGGGCCAAGTCTCCGGTTACACAAAGCACCTCCACTCTAGGGTAAAACCAAACGAGCAATGAGCTAGCCCAGTGTAGTGGTTAAGAGCACTGGGCTGGGGCTTGGGAGATCTGGGTTTGAGTCCCCGCTCAGCCATGGAGCCAACTGGGCGACTTTGGGATAACCACAGACTCTCAGCCCAACCTACCTTGCAGGGTTGTTGTTGTGAGCTAAGATGAAGAGGAGGAAGAGAATTATCTCAGCTGCTTTGAGTTCCTTAAAAGGAAGAAAGATGGACTATAAATAGAATGAATAAATAAAATAAATACAGTTACAAGAAAGGCTAGTAGGGGCAGGTTCCAAAGCCAGCCTTCAAGGAGCTATTCCTGCGACTGCATTTGACAGAACAACTGGTGAAAAGTCATAGTTTGTGATGCAGCTGCAAAAAAGGCAAATGCGATTTTAGGCAGCATTAATAAAAGTACACACTCTAAACAAGTTTAATGTCACTTAAGTCCCGCTGATTTTATTGGCTATATTCTAAGGATGGTTGGTTGAATCCAGCCAGAGTCCAAGTCAGGGGAAATGCAGCCTCCACTGTGTTCTGCATGCGTCAGCCCTGCTTGGAGTTCTGTGTCCAGGTTTTGGTGCTTTAAGGAGGAGGAAGGCAAACGGGAAAGGGTCCGGAGGTGGGCAGGACCAGTGGTTGCAGTGTGGAGATCAAATCCTACAAGGACATGCTGAAAAAGTCTGCCGGCTTTTGCCTGAGGAGGGGAAGCTTGCTGAATGACATTCCTGATGGAGCGGAAAGTTCTACTTGTGCTCTCACAAGCATGTGCAGAAATCTCCCACTGGCCTCCCAGATTCCAGATCCCCCTGGAAGCAGAAGGGAACTGTAGCGGAAACACATGTAATGGTGAAGGATCAAAATGCTGCAGCGAGGAGTTCCAGTTTGCCAGCCAGCCAGCCATGCCCACTTCAGTGGTACTCCATTGCCCACCCAGTGGTCAGTCAGTATTCCTTTTGCCGCAGAGCGAATTCAGTATTCGTTAGGCTGGTTTCTCTGAGGGGGAGCGAGCCCCTTCCGCATCGGGCATCATTTTCCCCTTTAAGCTCTGTTCTTCCACAGCAAGCCCTGAAACTTGGCAAGTGTGCTGATGCCATTTTGCTTATGGAAACCAAAGATGCGATGGAGCCTCGGAAAGCTGCTGCTCTGCAGAAAAAGGGAGCAGAAATTTCTCTTTGTTCTTCTTCCGAGATCCTGGGCATCTTGCCCACCTTTTCCAAATGGCCGTGCATTAATTCCCCCCATCTGCCTCTGCAGCGAGGGGTTAAAATTTTAACAGGGCTGGCTGAGGAGCCCTGCCCAACCTTTTGCCTCACTTCTGATCTCTCCTGCAGCAACAAGTCACTGCCTGGCTATTTGGACATCCCACTGACCGCTTCTTGCCTGCCTCGGGAGGATGTTGTGCAGTGTGCTGCATTTCCCAGAAGCCCATTAATTTGAAAAAGGCAGTGAGACCTGGGAGGGAGCAGGAAATAACCTGAAATGAGAACATACGGGCCGCGTCCACTTCAGGCCCCTCATGGGCTCGGTTGCATTTGGAAGTGGAAAGAGGCTGACTTCCCGGTGTGACGGGAAGGAAATCAATGGCAGCCCATTAGCCTTCGCTATTGCTTTCCTTTTCCTGCTTGAAGTCCGTGGGGTCAAGAACCTCTTCAGCTTTTCACTTTGAGAGGGCAGCTGCAATCTTACACCAATTTTCTCTGCCTTTTCAGGAAGTTCAAAACAATTTTGCTTCCACACTCACTGAGAGATGAGTGGTTCCTTTGAAGGGTGGTCTTTTTAACAGTGTGATCACATGCTTGGAAGAAAACCCTGTTGAGTATGATGGGACATATTTGTTTATTAGGTTTCTATCCCACCTTTCTTCTTTTAAAGAACTCAAAAAGGCCTCCATCATTCTCTCCCACTGCTCTCAGTCTTATCCCCACAACAGCCCTGTGAGGTAGACTGGGCTGAGAGTCTGTGCCAGCCCAAAGCCTCCCAGGTGGCTCAGTGGCTGAGCGGGGGCTTGAACCCGGATCACCTGAGTCCCAATTCACTCTCTTCACCAGGATGCCACACTGGTTCTTAGGGGACACAGATTGACTGGGCTCAGACGACAGCATAACTCACACTTAATGGCTGGGAATGGGTAAACTGGGCGCTTGTTGAAACATGGTTTATCCTGTTGTCTGAACCCAGCTGCGCCAATATCCCATGGTTTGCCAGTACAAGCAACCCACGAAGAGAGCCCGTGGTCTGTTGTCGGGCTGTGAACGGTGAATCGTGTGGTGTTAACGAAGCATGGAGCCTGGATCCCAACAACCCGGTGCCCACGTTTCATCAGCTGCCTCTAGTTCAGGGACAGCCCCCACTCAAGCCATGCTTAATGCTTGATCCTGGGTTATCGTGTTGTCAGAACCCAGCCAAAGTCAGGTGAGCGGTATAGGAGTGCAGCCTCAAAGGCTAAGCGGAGGATCCGGTCTGATGCTGCCCCACCTTCCTGAGCCCCCACCAATCAGTGCAGACCATACGGGACTAGATGGCCAATGGCCTTGCACCATGTAAATTAGCTGCCTTTGATCCCACAGCGAGAATGCTGGATTAGGGCTGCAGAGGTGCAGGCCGTGCATCTCACTGGGAAGCCTTGGGCCAGGCACTCTCGGCCTAACCTACCTCGCAGGGTTGTTGTGACAGTCCAAGAGGCAGGGAGAGAACCATGAATGCTACTCTGAGCTCTTTGTAGCAGTGAGGCATGTGGAATAAATAAAAGTGCCTTACCGGTGGGCTTCAGACCACACTCAACATGCCTGTGACCAAAAGGATGCCCTTTCGAACGAGGAGGTATTTGCCCGTCTGCAGTACCCCTCTTAACCGCACGCTCTGGGTTTCCTTCCCTCAGACCCTGGATCAGCGAGGAACTCAAGGATCTGATACTGAAAATGCTGCAAAAAGTCCCTGAAAACAGGATCGCTGTACCTGAAATCAAGGTAACGAGCGCATGAGTGTGAATTGTTCACTCGGGGCCAGAGGTTTGCAGACTGTGAGCTAGCAGGACTTTAAACTTTGAGTTGCCTGCTTGAATATTATTGTCGTTTTGATCAGCGGTGTTGTCGGGGAATTTGAAGTCGGAGAGCTTTCTTGGGATCCCCTTGGCTGCGATCCTATGCGTGGTTACGTACCTGGGGGCTGTCCTCGCTCTTTTCAGTGGACTGCAAGTAAGTTTGAGTGGTAAAATGCCCTAAGCTTTAGGAAAGCTCTTCAGCTGGTTTGTCGCTTTTTCCTCGAAATGCAAACCACCATTAGCGCAGCAATCGCTAGTTTGAAGCAGGATTTCTAGCAAAGAAAAGGAAGGAATTATCCCATTACTGCTTAATTGTTTCCCTCTCTCGCTGGCCACTCTGCTGATCTGTTTTCCGGTTGTTTTGAAAGCTTTTAAGCTGAGTTATGCTGCAACTGTAAGTCTTTCAGGAGGAGGAAGAGAATTTATTACATTTCTATACTGCCCTGCAGCCAAAGCGCTCCGGGCGGTTTGCACAATCCATAAAAGCAAATGAGAAAAATGCAATAAAAGTGTCAGAAAAATTTAAAAAATGCAAGTTTGAACAGCTAAAAGCAGAGGATAAAAGTAATGCAAAGGCGTGACTGCAGCATCTGGTCATCCTGCCGAGCCCTTGGGCTGCTGATTAAGTCCTTAAAAACTGCAGAAAAGAGGACCGTCTTAACCTGGCGCTGGAAAGATGGCAGAGTTGGTGCCAGCTGGACCACAGTGGGGAGGGGATGTCTCGGATGGGGGGCCCCAGTGCGAAAGCCCTTCCCCTAGTGGCCACCCTCTGCACTTCACTCAGAGTTGGCCCTTGGAGGAAGGCTCCAGAGGCTGAGAAACCACTCATACACTTTTCAGTAAAATGAGCACGTGATCGTAAAACTTGAAAGCCTTGTTATTACCTCAGCAGTCGCCAGAGCAAGGAGGAACTGTCTGTTACCCTTACAGGGCCTTCAGCAAACCAGTTGCATTTCTCAAACTCATTTTCTTCTTCAATATGGAGGTCATAGACTGAGCTACCTTGCAGGACGGTTTGACGGGTCCAGATGGGGTGGTGCATGCGCACCATGACGCTGGCTGGGACATGCTGGCTTCGTGGGACTTTTTCCGCCTAAAGCTGCATAAGTGCACCCTTAGAGTACTCAAATATAGGACTGACAGAATTTTTTAGCAATTTTTTGAGCTCTCCTAAATCCTTTGGCAATCTGTTGAAAACTTGTTTCGGTCTGCTCCTGTTTTATTTATTTAAAACGTTTATATCCTGTCCTACACAATAAAAACGTCCCAGGCCGGCTTGCAAAATTATAACAATAACAACAACAAATAATAACAAAAGTTATAACAATTAGTAACAACAACAAATATTATGTAAACAACAAAAGCATAATATCAAAATCAGGAACAAAAGCAAAAACAAAAAGCAACTGTGGATGTTAAAACCAAGTAAAATTTCTAATTCTTAAAATGACAGGTAAAATAAAAAGGTTTTCGCCTGGTGCCGGAAGGAAAGGTTTTCTTTCTCGCTATGTTTTTCAGCTTCAAATGGGAAAAGTGCACATTTGAGCAAGAAATAGGTGCATTTCTGGGTCTATTCTGAGGAAGTGCACATCTTTCCCCGACTGGTTACGCTTGAAGTGCATTACTGGTTTTTTTAATGCACGTTTTAAAAAACGCATATTTGAATGCAGTCACAAGTGTGGGTGCTTCTCAAAAGAAAGCCTCCGGTTTGCCTTCAGGAACGAGGAGACACATTTGCACGATCTGTGAACAGAAACAATGAAGTTTGCACCTCCTGTTCACCAGGTGCAGACACCATGTAGACTTGCCTGCCCCCCAGTGGCAATCAGAGGAACAGCAGTTGGCTTGGAGCCAAGCTACCCCAAAAGCATTTAGGGGGTGTCATGGCTGGGAGACTGGAGCTCCGAGGTCCATGGAGCAGAACCAGAAGTGATGCAAAGATAGTGAGGTGCAGAAGTGTGGCATGCGGGGTGAAGCCTGCTCCAGGATGACCCACAGGTAATTCGGTGTGTCTCTCTGACACAGGTTCATAGCAATCTGAGCTGAGGACCCTCCAAACCAGGGGCTTTGTCTCCAAGCTACAGCCCTTGGACTAAAAAATAAATCAAGATTCCGGTCCTCATGGTTCTGAATTGAGGGCTGATATAAATAGGGGCATAGGAATTTGCTCTCTGGCAGCAACACTCTCTAGGGTTTTAGGAAGAAGTCTTTCCTAGCCCCATATGGGTATGTCTCCAGCGATAAGAGCGCTCTGAAACTGCCTCTCAGAGCTTCCCAGGTTCCAGGTCAAGTTAATGTTGGAAATTTTGAGTGGCAGACAAGTTCAGACAGATCTCTTTTTCAGATTTGCCATTTTTGAGGAAGAACAAGTTCTCTTAAGTCCATTTTTCAGCTGCAAGCACCGAGGCTCAGAGATGAATAATGTTTGCCCTCTTATCCTGGAACTGCCTGTCTCCAGTATACAATATGGCAGAAGCCGGCTGGCCTCGGGTTTACCAGCTCTGCTTTGTTGTTTTTTTACCATAAGTCACATTTTACCATTACTTATTTACCATTAGCAATACTGTGAACCGCCTAGGGATGCTGCTAGCAAAATAGGCGGCATATAAAAATATAAAAAAATTAAAAATTAAAATAATAATACAACACAATACAATCAGCCTGTGATCCCCCAACCACAACTGGATGCAAGTGACAACAAATGTCTTAAAAGTGCCCCGGGAATAGTGTCACTCCAGGAATGCATTTCTGGGCTGCTCGAAGCTGCCCCTTCACTCCGAAGCCGCCTTGCGTTTCCCGGCGCCGTCTTCATTTAAGCAGCCCAATTATGCTGATGGGCCCCCAGATCCTTGCTGAGCCACTGCGGCTCCCCCTCAGGTTTGCCAGTGAATCGCAAAACCTTTCCACCTGCCCCTGCAGTGTGGGGTTTATGCTGCCCCTCCCTCCGCAGAGGGGTCTCCGGGGTTTTACGAGCAGGGCCCCGGTCCTGCTCTTCCCCACTGAGCCCCCTCCCTTGCCCGCCTGTCCCTGGCCCAGTGCGAGGGGCGGAGGAGCAATAGCCACGAGGGTGGCCAGGAGGGCTGGAGCCGGGTGGGGGGGAGCCGTGTCTTGCCCCAGGGCCTCCCCAAGCCCGGGAGCGGCCCGCGGGGGGGTGGGCTTCCAGGCTGACTTCTCGGAAGCCCCACCTGGCCTGAGCGTGCCACCCCCAAAGATCGCCTGGCCAGTCTGTCTGTTCCAGTGTTGTCTGTTCCAGCTTGCTCTGCTTACTATCGCTGTTTTGCTTTCAGAACACACACACACAGCTTTGTTTTACACCTCGCTGTAAACTGTCCAGAGAGCTCTGGCTGTGGAGCCGTATGGGGATAACATTAATAATGGTGATCAGTTGCTCCTCCACGGCAGGGAAGCGAGATCGGCCACGCACCCCAGGCCATCTGCCCCTGGGTTTGCCCCCAGGGCGCTTGCCTTCCTTGCAGCAGCACTCTCGAGGGCTCCCACCCAGATCAGGGTCCGAATGCGGGGCGGGGTGGCCCCAAATTCCCGCCAGGCATCGGTGTGCGCTTTGGTCTTCCGATGCAGCTGCACCCTTGGGTGACCAAGTCTGGGGAGGACCCGCTTCCCTTGGAAGAAAAGCACTGCTCCATCGTGGAAGTCACCGAGGAGGAAGTGAAGAACTCCGTCAAGACCATCCCCAGTCTGCCTACTGTGGTGCGTGTGGCGGCGAACTCGAGGCACCTGGCGGGATCCATTCTCCTCACCCAGTGGCTGTCCAGGAGGGCACTGACAGCCCCCGTGCCAGCACACCCTCTCGCCCATGCTCCTCAGCACCTGCTCTGCACAGGCATACTGCCTCTGGTACTGGAGGCAGTGCAGAACCATGAGGACTAGTAGCCCTGGAGAGCCCCTGCTCCTCCCGGAACTTGCCCAGCCCCTGTGAGAGCTGCCCAGGTGCGTGGCCATCACTCCATCCCGTGGCAGCAAACGCCATAGTTTGCTCTGTGCGAAGAAGCCCAAACCGCCCACCCGTCGGCTCCAGCAACCACAAAGCCCCCGGGCCAGAGCGGCAGGGGCTACCAATCCCCTGCTGCAGGGGACTGAATCCCAGGCACCGTGGCTGAGGGGACACGCGCCAAGAGTGGGAGGGCTGAGCAAGGCGGGGGAAACCACGCCAGCATGGAGCTCACTCAGTCACCTGCAGGCACACCCGGGCCAACGACCGAGCACTGTGGAGACCATGCAGGGGCGCCTGTCCTGGCGTGTGACCCCATCGTAGGTGCGCCAAGTGGATTTGAGCTTCCCTCCCCTTCTTTGTGGCTTGGGCAGCCCACCGGAGCAGATGCTTCTTCCCCCGGTATTCTAGCCGGCCTGCGCCCAGGCTCCAAGGGAGCCTGGTTTTGACTGTGATCCCAAGACAACAGCAGTGACCTCCTTTGGATTCGAGCTGCTTGAAATTAGCTCCTAGCTTCCAGAAAAGGCGTCACTGTGGCAGCGAGATCTGACGCTCACAGGGGCCGTCCAAAAATAGATGAAAGGGGCGTTGTTTTTTCCACCTTTGTGATTTATTCGTATTTCTCTTGCTTTCCTCCTTTTCCCAAAGATTTTGGTGAAAGCCATGCTGCGGAAACGATCCTTTGGCAACCCTTTCGAGGCGCAGGCCAGGAGAGAGGAACGGTCCATGTCAGCTCCAGGAGATTTATTAATGTAGGTTACCTGTCTTTTACCTCTGACAATATTTATCTAAGGATGATTCTGTGAGGAAGACGTGAGAAAGAAGGCACACTCGGCAGGCACCCACCCTGGCTCCATTTTAAATGCTCCCGATGCTGCAAGAGCAGCTGGTGTTGCATTGCTTCTGGACATTGCAGGAATTAAAACGGTAGCACCCAGCTTAAAATAGTGGCTTGTACCATTACTAGTTGGCTCACCTGCAGCTGCGAATTTACCTAGGTAAGAGGAAATGCAGAAAGAGTATTTTGCAGAGGGCCTTCGCACACCTGCAGCCACACTCAGGCTGAGTTCAGGCAACTTTACCCAAACCTAGTGGCTGAGTGTGGCTTGTCGTTGAAAGGTAGGTTATTGCGTTGTCTGAACCCAAATACACTAACAAATCTAGCGAATGGCCTACACTGGTGTGTTAGTGCATCTGGGTTCACACAACACTACAACCTTACACCAAACCAAGGGTTCTTTCGGTTCGTGGGTTGTTCATGCTTAACAAGCCAGGACTTGTTAGTGTTGCTGGGTTCGGATAGCGGTTACCCATGTTCCAGCCACAACCTGCAGTTCAGCAGCTCCCACACCCGTCCCGTCCTGCAGCCTAGTTCTGCTGAAGGGGCTGTGCACCAAGCTGCTCATTCACATTTCCACTCTGCACCAATCCTGTCAACTTACAATTTTACGTTTAAAAAACTGCTCACTTTCAGTTAGCAGTGGAGAAACAATGAACCTACTAATGGGATTCAGGAGATAATATTTTAGGAAGCCTGTTGGAGCTAAAGTTGTACCGAATTTTTCAGCTCAGCCTTTTTTCAGGCATTAGAATCGGGGAGGACAGAAAAACCATTCCCTTGAAAATCAGGACAGACTGGATTTCAGAGGGTCACACAAACGCACGGCATACGAAGTATTGGAGGCATGATGTTCCAAACCTACACCAGTGTACTCACATGCAAAGGGAGTAAAGGCAGTGAAAAATCTAGTTTGCTTTGGCAAACAAGACCCAGTTTAAGTCTAGAACTTACTCTGCCCATCATTAGTTAACGATGAATTCAGGGAGAATTGAATGCGGGGTAGAATTTTGCCTGGAAAAAGGAAGTTTAAAGCGAGCCATGAGGGTGGAGTATTGACGACAATACTTTTCTCTGCCGTGCTGTTTTACATTGTACCAGAGTATTCAAGACAGATTGTAAAAGGCGAAGTCACTTTATGTCTCATTTTAATAAGAAGAAAGTGATATTCCAATGATGTGAGTGGGATGAACTACTTTTAATTGTTATTTTTTTCAATCCTGGGCTGCATCTTCCCACACCCTCCCCTTCCACCTTCAGTGGCTCAGACTTTGAAGTATGAGAAATTGGCAATTGTAATGTTCTGTGTATTTCCGCACTGGGGGAAAGATAATACCTTTCATATTCCCCAAAAGAAAATTAAAGAAGAAAGGAAATTAGACCAGAAATTAAAAAAAAAAACCTTTCCAATTTCACAATTTGTTTAATTAGGCATGTGGAAAAGAAGTAATTGAAAACGTCTCATCTTTTGCCAGGATTGCGGAAAGACTGCAGGGCTGTTAGGATTTTCTCATTTCAGGTGAAAACTTGACGGCTGGGTTCCCTTTTAGACACTCACATTTTAATTTCCTTTAAACCAATGTGTCATTTCCAGGATGGTGGAAAGAGCAAAACAATTTCCAGCTTTTTTCTGTGGAGGTTAGATGTTTTCTGGGCTAATGTGACTGATGCACAGCATAATCCTTTCTCAAAATAAGTTCTGTTCCACTGGGATCCAGGTTCTGTGCCCTGCGAGGCACATCCATGATTTCAGGGGTTCCCCCGTCCCTCCAGCTTTCCTTAACATTCAGCAGGTGCCCCCCGAAACCAGCACACAGCATCTCCCAGCTAGAGCAGCTGCTGAGAAAGGACAGGCTGAGAACGCCGCTTTTAGGCAGCCCAGAAGCGTGTGGCCAAATCTGGACTCGACCTGTTATATTCAGCAGGCCTTCCTGCCGCAAACAGGATTCCGCCCACTGCGCTCGGCTGAGCAGATGCGATTTGAACTGCACTGCTGGAGTGGCTCTGTAAAAGCCTTCTGGCCCAGCATCTTCCTCCTCATTGTGGCCCATTCCCCACCTCCAGAACAGGCACAGCCGGGCCCTTGCCGAGGGCCCCGATTGCTTCCTCTTCAGCACCGTGCGATCTGCTTCTTCCCTGCCTGAGGCGAGAGGAAGATTCCCGCGCATGCTCAGTTAGGCAAAGAAGTTCCCCAGCTCCCAGCATGCCTGAGGCAGCCGGCACTGTTTCTGTTTAACATGCCAAAGATAGCACTCTTAATTAATTGCACCCAGTCTGAAGACCTCCTTCGTTTTGTCTGTCCAGAATCAGCCCCTTCGATGCCTCCAAATCCTGATTTTCAGCTCCTGCTTTCCTGCGCTTCCCCACCACCACCGCTCCAATCCATGTTCATGTCGCTCATGCAGACTTCTGTCATTGTGCTTGATGCATGAAATCTTACCAGCATTTGGTTTTTTTTCCCCTGCCCACTCTTCCTTTCCATTCTTTGCCTCCAGGCATGGTTTTCGCTTAAGCCCGTCTGTTTATTTGCACCCATCTTTAAGGTAACTCATGGACCTCGGTCCTCCTGTGTGCTCTCAGATTGTCCCTACTCTCCCTGTGGCTTTATGGTGTCCGTGTCCGTGTGTGTGTTACAGAGAAGATGTTCTTTATCTCCATAGAAAAGTAAATGCAGGTAGTGCTCCTTACTTAGGTGTAAAACCCCTTCTATTGCTGTTCTAGTCCTTCTGTATCTTCCCTTTTTTCTCCCCCTTGCTGTTTCAAAACTTTGATCAAGCTTGGGCAGGTCTTGGCTCCAGAGCCGCGGACAGGGATAGGCTGGACGTGCACAGGGCGGGCATGTCGTGAGCGGAGCTGGCTGGTGCCGGGGGGTCAGACTCGATGGCCCGGGAGGCCCCTTCCGAGTTGCTCTGCTTCTATGTTTCTCAGCAGTACTCTCATGGGCAACTTCTGTTTCCTACTTTCCCCTCTTCTTTGAATGACTGTTTGTCTCAGTCCTTAGTGACTAGTTCAGCCAAGGCAATGCACTTTGGATTTGAGGATGCTTATAAAGGAAAGAAAGGACCTGTGTCAGAGGGGACACAGTTTATAGAATGCAGTTGAACTATGGATACGGAATAGAAGCAGAAGCAAGTACCTGCGCTTTGCACTGATTCCCTGCACAGACCAGGAGGTTCTCTGTTGGGCTAAGAACAAGGCAGTGCTTCTCGCCATGGATTTTATGCAGTGTCCCTCTCCCAGTGTTTCAGAGGCTGTCAGTTCACGCAGCATCCAACCCACCCTTGTTCCTGAGAGATAAGGTGGAAGGGTGAAGTTGCTTCATTGAAGGAAACAGTTTTGCTCTCACAGCAAAAGCAGCGCTTCTCTACGGCATGATTTTGGAAGGCTGCTCCAAGGCCAGTCTCCCTGGAGGCCAAAAAGCCCTGGTGTGGCCCTGAGAAACTGCTGGCTTCTGGACACGGGGAACGTTTGCCGTAGTCCCTGCTGAGCCTTTGCAGCCTTGCCGTTCTGCTTTCATTAGTGGCCTTCCAATGCACTGTCCCTGAAGGCATCCTGTATTTGAGGGGCTGCCCAGCTCACGGTCAGATTAAAGACAGAGCCTTGGCTAGAAGCTGGCCAAAAATTAATTAATTAAATATCACCCAAAAGGGGGTCCAAAGGGGCTGTTGAAGTCACTTATCCACCATTCTCACAAAGACTAAACTGGCTCACCCACACAAGGCCCCCCGTCAGCTACTAATCCGCAGCAGCTACTTCTGGCCTTGTTGCAAATCGGAAGTTCGAGGGCTGCACAAGCTGTGCGACGCAACCACTACGTAACCTCTGGCGGGGTCCATGACGGAGCAGAATAAGCACAAGTACGTAAGTGCAGAAAAGCTTGCCTGGCTTTCAAAGTTGAACAGCGTATTAATTTAGTTAGGCCTGGTGCCCGTGGTTAACCTGTCCAAGGGTTAAGTCTCCCACTGATGAGCCCTTAACCTCCACTTGCTTCTTTTCAATGCCTGTAGAAAGCAAGGGAGCCGCGAAGGGTTCAAGGACCCAGAGCTGCCTGACGTGAGCGAAGATGAGACGACTTCCTGAACCCCTCAGCACGTTCCAGACCAATCGTTCCAACACTCCGCTGTAGCTGTCGTACTCGCTGATGTGGTCTTGCACGCTCTGATGTCTTCATCCACCAAAGTTTGTGAAAAATAGAGGAACTTACCTGCATACATCCATTTCCAAGAGATACAGCAGCAAAGCCAGGCTGGTGGAGCAAGAAAGGGGACTGGAGTATTCGAAAGAGTACTGGAGCCGGGTTGCCTGCATTCGTTCCTGCGCGAAGGCATTTTTGTGTTGCATCCTTGAAAGGCACCTCATCTTCCAGGGGTGTTTCATGCCCTGGCAGGTGGCTGACCATGGTGAATCGGCAGACAGATGAGCACCTGCTTTGTAAATTCAGCCAAACATCTTCGGCCAGCCACTGTTTGGTTCGAACGGACAGGGTACTTTTGACGTTTCTTTTCAGACACACGTGATTGTGTGTCAGGTTGTCTCCCCTAAACTGGATTTTGTCGATCGCAGGAAGGTACCTTGGTGTGGTTGCCATGGACTTCTGCCAAAACAGGCCAAGTCTCCAGTCTCTGTGATAAGGATGTGACCCACAATGTTTTAACAGCGCCTCCCCCAATCTGGCACCCCACAGGTGTGGGGGCACCACCGTGGCCGCGGAGGTACATCTGGTTGCTGTCCGACACACCTGGAGGTTGGGGAAAGCGGTCTCCAAGCCGGTACACTGAGGTTTCCAAAATTCTCCTTTTCCAAATTTGCCACCCCATATTTATCCTTTCTCTTCTGTTCTTCCCCTCCCGGTTCCCACTTTTGCTGAATAGACACGCATGCGCCACTGGCACTGTTCTCGCATGCCGTTCCCTGCGCTGAGGCCGAAGCAGGGCGTGTGTCGTCATGTTCGAGCCGGCACGTTCAGGCTGGTCTGAACTGGGCTGGCAAATGGGCGTCATGCGCAGCTGCTTGGGCTCGCCCCACAATCCAGGGGATTGGATGGCACAACCAGGGAGGAACTGGCAAGAGGGGAGTACACCAAAGGGGGTAATCCAGAGAGAGGTTTGCACCCCGAATCATCCCAGGTGGACCCACCCCAAGGGGTGTGGCAGAAAGCCAAGCTGTCGCGTGTAGCAGCCGTGGAGTGCCAAAGGGGTGGCTATTCTTGGTGTAAGACACCTAAGAAGGGTGGACAATCCCTTTTTGGGGGCATGGGGTGAGAGAAACCCCTTCAGAAGGGGAGCCCAGGGGTGCCTCTATTCACCGCAAATTCTTCCGGATCCTGCTTGAATGCGGTTTCCCAGCAGCAAGCCCGACCTGGCATTCGTGTGCCTTGAACCGGCACACATGCCAAAGCTACCCCGAGCACATTGCTGCGGAGTGAATGCGGCAGAGCATCCAGAGCAAATGCTTGGCTGTGCATCAGGACGGCCAACAGGAGCTTGTCTGTGGAGCAAAAGGTGAAACGGCTACTCTGGATGGGCATAACCTTAATCTGCCTACCTGTCCCTCAGCTGGAACCTAACGTCACATCTACCCTTTTTTGTGGGTGCCAGAGCCTCCAAAAATACCTATCAGGAGTCCGATTTTTACCACAGATGCAACAGAAGGACCAGTGGTTTAGCCTTTCGTTCATTTTTCCAAACCCAGGTTCTGTGCATCTGAACCTTGGGAATTTTTTAATGTGCACCTGAATATTCACAAGCCTTCTAGTACACATTTCTGGGATGTGTGCATGTTTACTAGTAAGCATTTTTGCCTAATGTACACATTTTTGCAAGCCACTTTCCTAATACAATCCATTTTTAATGTAATGTCTCCCATATGCGGTTTGCACATATTTTGGATTGGAGAACTGCACTGCAAAACTGAGAGCTGTACTAATGTGGAAGCTTGACCGAGTGCCGGCTCAGAAGTGCAAAACCAGTTAGATAAGGGAGCATAATGGAGGAAAGGGGAAGAGTAACTTTGAAACAGTAATGCTTAAGAAAGAAAGGAGGGACAGATCAGTCGCATTCTGCTCGGGGTCACATGCCTTTGTCAAAGTCAGCCCCAACCTGCCCCCCCCCCCCAATTCGTGGACTTTCTTCTCAAATGCAGCGAGCCCTGGGAATGTGTTCCCGCTTTGCTTTTCCCAAGGCCTTGGGGATCTTTCCAAATGGCCTGCTTGACGTGGGAGCGGGGTTACTCCCCTCTCAGGAGCAGGAAATGGGGAACCGGAGCGCAGAAGAGGGGCAATGGGCCCGTTAAGACCTCCCCATGGCTCCCCCTTCCCCTCAGGTCGCACAGACACCGTCCGCAGGTCAGGTCAGGGCCCCTTTGGGCGAGGCCAGGGGGGCATCATTAAAAAAAAAAAAAAAAGCCCCACTCCCTGGGTACCAGGATTATCTTCACATGCTACCTCAAGAGCAGTCGCAGATCCACTTGGAGGAATAGCCAATTCAGTGCATGTTGCTGCAGAGAGAGGGGCGGGAAGGGTCGATACTGTGCCTGCCTGGGAGAACGGGGGAGCCCCTTCTGGCGTGCCAGCAGCGGGGTCTTGCTGCCCGACCCCCACGGCAGGTAAAGAAAGAACAACACTGGCTGCCCACCTGGGAGCGGGGGCTCAGATCAGCCCCCGCCCCTGCTGCTTCTCCCTCTGGCATGAGGCAGCTGTCTGGATAAAATGCCAGGGGAAGGCCGTGGGTAATTGCGCCCACCCTGGCTTGCGGGAGGCTGCCATGGGGGCAAGAGGAATGGGCCCTAAAGCGGGAGTGCGCGCCACACATGACACTCGCTCACCTGTCTTCCAAAGAGGAGGGTCTTTGGTGTTCAGGAAGTACACCTTGCAAGGGCTGCACCTACATTATGTGTTGGGCTGACAACCACCCTGCAAGGTAGGCCAGCGGTGTGGTCCCAGTAATTGGGAGACACTGGGGCTTGCCAAAGAAACACAGGAACAGAGCGAGTCAGAAGGGACCTCCCAGGCCATCGAGACTGACCCCCGGCTCCAGCCGGCTCTGCTCACAACATGCCCACCATGTGCATGTCCAAAGAGAATTCAGGGGGGCTGTGGAAGGTCCGATTTCCAACCTGTGCTCTCGGCTGCTTCTCCAGCTGCTAGCATAGTCCTTCGCTGCAGATGCCCAACCATGGAGTCCGATGTCTGATGTGGGCTGGAAGTAACCTTTGGCCCAGAACAGGGCACTCGGACACCCCGGCGAGGCGCTCAAAGCTTCCAAGACGCATGCATGCGGCACGCGTTCCTGACCGCTAGTCACGGCGAGGCCGGCCCTGCTTTGGAACCACCCACCGGGAATGCGCCTTGCAAGCCACGCATGCACACGTGACCACCCACCCCACACCGCCCCGTTCGCGGCTTGCGCCGCCCTGCACGCATCCCGTGCCTGCCCTGTGCTGCCGCGGGCGCGACGTGACCGCCCGTGTTGTGTGTGTTCCCGGCCTCCCCCAAAGAACCCCGACGCATGAGGCTGCGTGTACAGTCCACACCGAAATGGCTGCGCTGTAAATATGTATCATGAATAGAGAGCTTATTTTTGGGGTTGGGTGCATGCTTTTGTACTCGGGGGCCGGGGTGGGTGGGCTGGGGTGGAAATGCCAGTGAAGAACTTGGAATAAAACTACCAGTAGAATCCTGACAAAAATGGAAGCTGCGTTTTCCTTCAGCCATTTTGCCACTGGACCGAAAAAGCAAGCACAAAACGCAAAACTCAGTCATGAAGCTCACGGGGCAACTTTGGCAAAGCACTGACACACCCTGGCCTACCTCACAGGGTTGTTCTGAGGATACGGCGGAAAGGAGGGGGCTTTGGGTTGCTTGTAGGAAAAAAGGCGGTGCGAAAGAAACAGGGAAAGAAATCAGAAAAGAAGAAAAGCCAAATGGAGCAATCCTAGCGGCCGGATCAGTTCGAGATGCAAGCTGCATGAGCAAAGTGCCAGGCCGCCAAGCATTTCTTCCCCTCACAGGTGGGGACGGTGGCCCATCCCTGTGGGCGCATCCAGTCCAGCGCCTGACCGGACTCGAGTCCACGCGATCCTAGAACTGCGGCACTGGCCACCACCACACAGCCACCGAACCCTCCCCTTTTCGGAACTAAACGCACCCACAGGGAGTTGCCCCCAGCCCCTTGGCTCCGGGTTCAAGTCCCTACCCAGCCACAATGCTCGCCGGTTTGGGCCACTGTTGTGACTCTCAGCCTTGCCTACCACACAGGGTTGTTGTAAAGGTAACAACAGAGGGTTCTGTTAGCTGCCTTGGCATCCTTGCTCCCGCCCCAAAGTGGGCAAATGATATAATCCACATAATTTGTCGATCAAGCCCGTGGTTCCCTTGGCTTTCTTGTATGGCTGCTTCCCAGCTGTGTCTGGAAATGCAGGGAGGTTAAATTCAAGGCCTCCTGTATGAATACCAAGCCGCAGCCCTTGCAAAACATGCAACGCTCTCCCTTTTCTGGTACTGTCCAAGATGGAGCTGCTTGAGCCTCAGATGGCTCCAGAAAGCTGCCCGGTCCTCAGGATTTCTTCTGGCTGGCTGTCTTTAGACAGTCTTCCCATCCAGGCTACAGAAAGGAAACTGCCATTTAAATCTGCCCCCCCCCTTTTTTTCAGGCCTCCCCACACATATAAAGCTAGCACAAAGGATCCGAGCGTGGTGCTTGCAGGGCCGGCTTTCCCACTGCAGGCAGGTTTTCCCACCTCCCAAGTGGCAGGAATCGGCCACGTCTCCAGTGCGTGAGATGGATGTTCTCTTGGGGGCCTCAGCTTAGGCCACGCGTGGGGAAGGGGGCTGGAGTGTGGCACCGTGGTCAACACAGCCACCCAGGGTGCGGAAGGCCTGAGCTCCAATCCACCCCTCCCCCCCCAGCTGCCTCAGAGGAAGAGGGAAATACAGAATCTTCTGGATGCAAGAGCTAGGAGAAACCCATGGCGTGCGCTTTGTGCCGAATTATGGACCAAATTATGGACCACTCTCGGTGGTTTTCAACTGCAGCTCATGTAACCCAATGATGGGGCATGCTGGCAGAGACTGATGGGAATGTTAGTCAAACCGTAAGTGGAGGACTCCATGTCCCCCAAGCCGTAGGGAAAAAGGAAGTTGGGAAGGTGGGACACAGACGGAGCTTTACTGTGGACAGAGAAGCATTAAATGAGCTTTATTCTACTGGGCTTACCCTTCTCCATCATTTGTACAGGAGAGACACTCCACTCTCATTTGCACACCCGAGTGCCCACCTGCACCCACGATGCGCTTCCGTGCTTCCCCTGCCTCCCACTCTCATCCCCTGGGATTCCAAACGCGAGTCCAGCTTTCAAAGGCAGGATTGCCCCTCGCCCTGCCCCAAGACGACGCAGGCCATGGCCTTCCTCTCGGGCCCTACTGACACTTTACAAAGAGTTTAAGATCCTCGAGGAAGCGGATGTACTCCCGGTGCTCCAGAGCCGTGCTGAGATTCACCAACTCATCTGCAAATGTGTTGTCCACGCCTCGGTCGGCCAAGAAATCCATCAAGTGGTCATAAAGAGCCTGGGGGGAGAGCAGCAGAGTCAATAAACAGGGTACCAGAAGAGCGCAAGAGCCACTGCAGAAACACAGAGGGGGTGTTTCCTCTCTGGCTGGGAGCCGCGGGCCTTCCTGGGCTACAACTGACTAGGTTTGCTGCATAGGTCAGCTTTACTCGATCAAGAGGCATGGTTAATTAACTCAGGCAGCATCGATCAAGGGGCTGGAATGGATGACCTCTGCAATCAAAGTCACATGTCCAAAAAACAAAGATTATGCAAAACAGGTGTGCACAATGATCCGTGTGCACACAGGTTAAAATATGCAAAATAATCATGCACACACAGATCAGTATGAAAAATACTCGGGCTTGTGCACACAGGTAATAGGCAAAACAATCAAGCACAAAATAATGATGCATGTGGACCAAACCGCCCCATGCACACAATTAAAATTATGCAAAATAATCACATGCACATAAGCCCCAACTGAGACAGTGCAAACTCAGTGTGTACACACATGCACAGCTGAGGAACGGCTGCACCTACCCAGTCCAGGGAGTCCGTATTGAGGGTGTAGTTGTTCTCCCGCCATTCCGACTCTCCGGTGGGCTGGAAGCTGACCTCTCGGATGGAGAAGATGTCACTTTCGCCTTCCTCGCCGTGATCCCCCTGATGTGGGGACACCCCGCCCCAAGCAGGCACAGGAGGGAAGCCAAACTTAGCAGGAGCACATTTTCAAGGGCTCAAGATTCAGGCATGGAGAGACAGGGAGGGCAAACTTGCTTGTGGAGATCTGGACCAACTACAAGGCCCTGCAGACGTGGCTAGACTCCCATTCCCATAATCCCCGACCACTGGCCAGAAACTGCACGCTCACCAATGCTTGCCTGCCTTCCATGGAATTCAAGGGGGCAGATGAAGGCTCCTCCTGGGGTTTTCTTGTACCAGTTTCCAGCTGGTGCAAAACTTCAGCAAAGGAACCCTGCCTGGGTTTGCGTGCTCTTGAGGCAACCGGAGAGCTTGCAACCCGACAGCCAACCCGCTGGAGGCAGACACAAAGGCCCCCACGGGGCTCTCACAGGGGCCACCACCAGCACGGTCACGCTTGCAGCCGACAGCCAAAACAACAAAAGGGTCTGCAACAAAATGATGCAGCGCAGGGTGTTCCTGGGTGGGACTGCAGTCCCTGTGTGGGACTTCCCCTGGATTTTGCTCTTTCTGACCCCCCATCAGGATCACACAGGCTATTTTGCTGCTCTCCCCTGAGGGTCCCTCTCTCCTGCGTATCTGTCTTTCCAAGAGCTGCCCCAAACCAGCTGCCCCCTCCTCTGCGTGCGGGTGATGCTGCTTTGGCTATATATAGTTCACATTTGCTTATGCAAGGGATCCCCAAACTTTTCAGACTGGCAGCCACAGCTCAGATTTTGAGCCTGTCGTGGGCACTCACTCAAGAGGGCCGCCGCAGGGGGGGCGGGGCCAGTCCAACAATAGGGGCAGCAAGGGGCAAGGCAGTCCCAAGCGGCCCCTTTCCCAGATGAAAGCATCTGGCGAGGCTAAAATTCAGGTGAGGTGACCAAGGAGAAGGCAGAGATGAGACCTGAGATCCAAGACCCAAACCCACCCTTTTGGACATTTCTGCACCCATTTCACAGCAGGCCAAGCTGCAGCAGGGTATGCTGTTTTGGCTATGTAAGTTGCAGCACTCGGAGAACAGTCACGACGACACCCACCTCGTCCTCTGGGTAGTGGCAGTCCAGCACGAGCGTCTGCTTGGTGTCGTCTTTAGTGACCTCCACCACAAAGTTTGGGTTTGACATGAGCTCAGGCTGTAGGAAAAGGACAGACAATGGATGACATGGGCCTTCGAAGCGCCCATCACGCTTTCCTCACTGGGTTGCTGACAAGACAAAATCCAAGGCTGTTGCTTTTTCATCACTGCTGCGAATTATTAGGCAAAGCATATGGCAAAACAAGCCAGTCCCACTGAAATCCAATTTATTCCTTCACTGATTACACGCCTATCATTGTCCCCCTTTGGAAGGAACCCAAGGCAGCTTCTTAACCCTCCTCTTCTCAGTTTATCCTCAAAACCACCCGGTGAGGTAGGTCAGGGGCTGGCCCATTCTCGTGTTTTGCTCCATCTCCAGTATCCAGCTCACCCAAGTCCCAGTCCAGAACTCCATTACTTCACACTGAAACATGTCCACAAAAATAACTGGCAAATAGCACTGCTTTGACCCCAAAACCTGCAGTCCATCAACCCAATCTGTGAGACTGAACATGCTTTCCTTTTCTCTCCCCATCTGGGTTTCCTTTTGTGCTGTTTTACGCTGTACTGCTGATGGGCAGAGAGACTGACTGGCTTTTATAGAATTATATACCGTTCTGGTACCCTCTGGAGCTGAAGGCAGCAACAAATGGTTCATATACATCAACATTTATTTATTTGATTTATATCCTGCCTTTTTCCTACAAAGGCCTCAAGGCAGCTTGCATCATTCTCCTCCTCCATCTTATCCCCCCAACAACAACCCTGTGAGGTAGGCTGGGCTGAGTGTCTGTGACTGGCCCAAAGTCACCCAGTTGGCTCCATGGTGAGCAGCGACTAGAACCTGGATTGTCCGAGTCCCAGTCCCATGCTCTTCACCACGACACCACACTGGCTCTTATGTATTTATATACATAAATACCAATATTAATCTACACACAAAAATATTTCCCCGAGCTATTAAGGTTCCAGTCCTGCTTTCCTATGCATTAGAAAAGCAGCCCAGGATGGAAAACCAGACACAACATTAACTTGCATTCAGCTTCTCATGAAAACCCAAAGCTGTCTGAAAATAAAAGTCCAGCCAAGCTGCTGCACAGGAGAGGAAGGTGAGCCAAGTCCCTTTCCCCTCCCCAACCTCAAGCCCTCACAACAAAATCCCAAAATCACGAGGACTAGACTCTCCCCAAAGGATACCAGATCTTGGTTGAAATGTCATGTCGTCCCACTCGTCTCAGCTGGTCTTCCAAGCTGGTGCCCACCAGATACCTTGGACAACAATCCCCATCATCCCTCTCCAGCATAGCTGCTTTGTGGGGAATGGCTGTCCGACCAGATGACCCCCCCCTCGGGTCTCAGGGGGCCCTCTGAGGCAAGGGGCTCTTCTGTCACTGACTCCCCAGTCGATGTAGCTGAAGATGCCAGGAGTTGAATCCACCCACCCTAAAGCAGCTCCACTCACCTCTTGGTCTTCCTCAGCCTTCTGCCCTTCTGAGGGCTCCTCAAAACTCGGCGGGATGCTGTTGTTAATGTTGAAGGAGACGGTGACCCTGCCGGACAAGGGACCCACGATCAGCAAACCAGCATCCACAGGAGACGCAGCACAGCGCTCGGGCTTCTAGCACCCCTTCCTGAAGGTGGCCAGTGGGGCCCCTCAGGCTACCCAAGCCTTGGCTTGCAGCGAGGAAGCAAGCAAGCTTCGTGATGCCAGCCCTTTCCGCAAGCCCCATCGCTGTCCTCCGGGCGCCACCCCCAGCCCACCAAGGGTCAGTGCCGCTGAGGACATGGGAACGCCTTCTCTGCACCATCCTCCTCAGAGTTCCAAGTCTTAAAGTCAAGAATTCACATTGGGGAAAAACCGTGCAGCACGAAGTGCGTCTTCGCCTATTCCAGACACTCCACCCCCTTTTCCCCTCCAACAAAGAGCGAGCATTTTATGGTTGCTGTGATTTTTGGGGAAGGGGTTCTGCCCCCATTTGTTTTTGTTTTGGTACTTTGGCAAACACTGGGTTTCCCCAACGCTGCTAACATCTCCTTTCTTATTTTGCAAGATGTTGTTCAAGCTTCACAAGGATTGTCATACTGCCCAAGTAAATAAATAGCTCTATTGGATACATGCCAATTCAAACAAATTATATGCGTTTGGACTACAAAGAATCCGTTTTTAACCAGTCCAGAGGTTCTGATTGTTGATTCTTTCTGTTTTGCATACAATGGGTTTTGTGTTATGTTTTATAGTGTCAATTTAAGGGTTTGTGAACTGTCCAGAGGGTTAAAGCAAGTTAAAGCCCCCCTGGCAGATGGGTGCCTCCAGCGTGGGAGACTCAAGAGGCAACTGGTCCCATGGTGTTTGCTCTGACAGTGATGAGAATTTTCCTGATCTCTCGCTGGAACCTGTAGCTCGAGCCCACTGTTCCCTGACCTGCACTCTGGGATGATCGAGAAGAGGTCCTATCCTTCCTTTGTGAGACGACCCTTCTGGGCTAAACAAGCCAGCTCTTTCAATCTCTCCTCACAAGAGACAAAAGGAAGGAGGGGAAGGAAGAGAAAGTAATGATCTTTGAATTGCACGGACAATCCTTTTGACCCCGTGCTCCTCTGTGAACATTTCTGGCACACTCACGTTTCACCGGCTACTTTCCGCGTCAGCTTAGCCTCAGTCCCTTGCACATCCAGCTCCCACCCGCCAGACAACTTGGGCAAGGATTTGTGTTTCTGGATTTTCTTCTCCTCTTTAATTTCGTCCGTCAGAAACTCAGCAAAGGCTTTGTCACCTGCAAATCAGAAAAGGAGAAACATTATGTCCCAGAAAGCCCTGCTAGGAAAGGGTTAGGAAAGGGCAATGCCATCTATTCCTGTCCATCATGCCAACCAGCTCTTTCTGCACATGACGGTTGCCCATGCCATCTTGGAATGATGGGAACTGTAGTCGTATTACCTTTCTATATTGTCAAAGCTGTTTGAGTAGTTCACAATATTAAACTAGAAAACACAATGAAATATAAAATATATAACAACATGTAGAAGTCTAAAGCTATGGTATAAAATAAAACCTAGCAAGGGCACCATCCTATGTATTCCTGAAGCACCAGGGCACTACTTCTGCCCAAATGCATACAGGGCTGCACTGTAAGCGATTTAAAACATCTAGAGGGTAGATGCTGAGAAAGGCTGGGTCTTTGTTTTTAACTAACAAAGGAATTTAACCTAATGCCTTGGGGAAACGCAAATTAAGGAAAAGTGCATCTTGAGGCTGTGAATCCCTTGCAAGAGGAAAAATGGTAAACTATAAAAGCAATGTAAAAATAGTAATGTAGCAAGCTCAGGAGGACAGAATAAAGAAATTCTTCTCTCAACTTGACCAAATACTCCTGTCCAATGTTGTGGGCTGCCCAAGTTTTAGTGCCATAGAAGGCAGAGAAAAATGTATTTCTACTCATGCCCATACAGTTTATAATAATCAATAACTGGATTCAATCCTGTATGTATTAACACGAGAGTAAACAGACCAAACACTACTTTTTACTTCCATGCCACCATCCATAAGCAGACTCAAGCTTTCATCGTTCCTTCTCCAAACGAAAATTCCCCCAAACTCTTTCACCTTTCTTCATAGTCAAACGGCGCCATTCTTCATGCCTCCCGGTTACTCATTTCCAGTTCTACTTTCGCCATTTTGAATACTTATTCTGAGCAGGCAAACCCACACATGCCTTACAAGGTCATTACCACACTGCTATAAAAGGGCAATAAACATTTTCCCAGCCCCCTTCCTACTGCTCCCCAGCCAGAATGTCTCCTTTTTGCCCTCGCTGGGGACCCGCAGGGGGCCAGCTTCTCCATCGAGTTCTCCCACGCGTGTCAGGTTCTTCCCAGGAGCAAGGCGCACGTGCATCGCACCCTCACGTGGCTGCAAGAAAAAGCCCAGACCGGAACACGCAGCTCCCCTCGACCGAGCCGGTCGAAAGAACGGCAAGAAACCCGCACGTTTTCCAGGCGCGCAAGTCTGTGCGCGAAGAACCCCAAGATGAAGGGGCAGAAGAGGGATCCGCGCACCGTCAAACGAGGGTCCGCCATCGCTCAAGGCCCTGCTGCGGCCAGAATGGGGAGAATGTTGGATCCCTGCTGGGGACGATAAAACCTGGCCGTTCCTCCGGCACGCTCCCCGTCCCGGGACACTGGCGCTCGTTCAACTCCGTGCGCATCCGTTTCGGCGCGCCTAACCTGCTCCCGCTTCCATTTCGCGCGCCCCCAGCCCTCTGCCCCCGCCCCCCCCCGCTGCAGAGCCCGAGCCCTGCAGGCGCGCGCGCATCGCCTCGGGCAGGAACCGCGCCGCGGCGAGGCCGCCGCCCGGGGCGCGTGTGCCCGCGGCCCCCGTCCCGGGCCAGCCAGGCACCC